>NW_008683586.1:0-31085 GCF_000695815.1 Acanthisitta chloris | reverse complement strand
ACATATATATATATATGCATTTATATATATATATATATGTAAAAATTTAATTTTCCTCCCACTCCTTTCTTTTTTGTCTTCAAGCACATGAGAGCTTCTAGATGACTGAAGCTTAATCATTGAGCTGCCTTAGTAGACCTCTAGGATTTGGACTGATCCCTGGATCTCTTATAGCTTGGGCATCCCAAACCCTGAATATTGACTCAAGGGCACTCTAGATTTATAGTCTTCCTATAAATGTCATAATTGAAACAAATTATGAAGCCTAACATGCAGTCTTTGTAAGAATTCCTAAACCAAGGTCATTACCAAGCATGGGAAATATACAGACTAAGACAAGACAGTTAAAAAAATTATTTTCTTCACATGTTTTCTTATCTCTGTTTCTTATTCACTTCTGAGCATCCTTGAAGCTTGAGTCAAAATTCTGCAGAGAAGTGCCTGGCCATGACTTTTCTATGTGCTTTGCCTATGGACCAAGATTTCTCATTTCTTGTCTGTCTGAATGATCCTGCAGCTACCAAGATGCTGTGGGAGCCTGTCTATCTGCTTCTTTAGACTTTCTTTTATCTCAGAGTGACCACCACCCTGGAGTAAGGCTCTGCTTTTTAAAGTTCCACTTATTCGCTACACTTTGGGAGTATTTTTATTTTCAAATGCCTACACCCAGATGTCATTTTGCACAGACTGTCCTCTTTCTCTGATTGTGACAGTTTGGTTGAGGGTTTACAACCACGTTATTGCTACTCTGGGACAGTGTAGGTGATGTAGTTACGTGTGTGCCAGGTTCTACATCCTCTTTGTCCAATATTACTCTGAAAGATCACGAGATGTATAAACTGTGCATTGCTGGATTCCCCAAATCATAACAGGGACTGGGGTCAGCTGTGTAGGAACTGGTAGCTAGCATGTGTTTGTAATCAGGTGATAAATTGTATTTGTGTATTCAGAGTGAAATATTCAGTAACAGCTTGCTTAAATGCCGTAGAAATGCCACATAAATTGGGATCTATCTTCAACTGAAACTGAAAAGTCTTTGCAAAACAGCCTGGTTGGTAAGAGGGAGGAAAAGTGAGGGACTCAAGAGAATACCTTTTTAGGTCCTCAGGACTTGTAGTGTTAAAATGTGGATCTTCACTTTCCCAGTTCTTCACTGCTGTTAAGGATGGAAAGACCTTCTGTATTTGATTATTCTGTAGATTTGTCTTACATGGCTGGATAACAGCCCCAGGCAGAAGATGTGCTAGACACTGAATGGAGAAAAGAAAATGGCCTATAGATGAACAAGGAGGGAGACAATGTTAAGGTTCCGCTCCAGAAAGGAATTTAACTCCTAACCACTGTTGAAGTCAATGAGCACATTAAGAAGCTGCATTATATACATACTGACTAGGAAGACATGCCTGTAAATACTGTTATATTCAAAACTGGAGGAAGTGAGACCTGGATCCTCAGTGGTATTTCACTCCCTAATTTGTATTTAGACACTGGCGTCTCTGGATGCTCTGCTTCCTATGGAGCAGAGAGGCTTGAGATTTGTTTTCTTAATGCTCATTATATTTTTGGAACCTCATTGATCACCCTGCCTGTTTTATTCTGTGCTCTGGGTGATAAGGCTCCAAACACAGCTGTATCTAGTACAGGGCTGCTACAGTGCACTATGATTTCCAGCTACATTGCACACCACTGTAAACACCCCCCTTATAAAATCTGGTTCACTGGAACACTCAAAGCTGCTGGCTGCCAGGGAATGTTCTTTAATGAGGGTAAGAAGTACTTGAATCTATGACTTGGCAACCCTTCCTGCTTTTTATAAGCTACTATACACTTCAGAGAGAAAATATCTTAGAGGCTACTTTTTAATGGGACAAGTTTACTTAAGAGTTGAGTGGAGCTGGTGCCAGTAGTTCTGTTTTGTTCTAGCTTAATATTAGCCTTGTCAAAGTTCTTATAGAGTCTCCTGGGTGTTTCTGTATTGCATACCATATAAAGCTGGTTTTGGGAGCCAAGAATTTTGGCTGGAATATATATTATAGTGGTCTCATTATATTTTTCTAAAGTGTATCAGAGGTGGCCCTATATTAAAGATCCATCGAGTAAGGCTGATTTTTTTTCTTTCTCTCTTCTAGTTTTGTCTTAGCCCACACCACAGACATTGGATCCAGAATTTGAGCCAACCTAAGTTTGAGGGTTATTTGAGATCCAAGGTCCTGGTTTGGCCTGTAATAAAATTTGGGGTAATTAGCAATTTTTTTAGATGAGGCTTTGGATTTTGAAAAGCATCGGACTTTGGGAAGGGTGCCTTTGGTTTGGGCCTGGACTAGCAACTACTACACTAAAAGATTCCTTTCCCATCTTGCTGACACAAGTGTTCATTCAAAGCCAAGACGCCAAGATGCACATGGTGCATCCTGTCTCGCCTCTTTGAGAAGCCAATGCACATGGCTGCTTGGTGCTTTCATCCTGAGGGGCATCATTAGGGGGTGGACTTGGCAATGTTTTCGCATCAGAGGGCATCCAGCCCATCTTTTGTAGAGTGTTTGTGGTGGAAGCTGGATCCTGTTCTGGCTGCACAAAGGAAAAAGGGAGCTGCTGTAACAAGGCCATGCTTTGTCTGAGCGGAACCCTGGCTGCTACAGAAAAGGTGGAGGAAAGGTGTTGAGATGTGGGTGAGATTTATTAAAATTACATTGGGGCTTTAAGTTGCCTCTATGTCAGGTTTAAGAAAACATGGCAAAGAGCCATTTTTACTCCTATTTTTTGCCAATTCTCCTGTGCTGGATTTTGAATTTGGTGTGATCCCATTACCTGAGAAGCAGCTGTATGATCCATAAACAGTGGAATTGACTGACAAAAATCCTACGGCAGAACCAGGTGCCTATTGATGTGCATGGAAGAGCAGCATCATGGCCTTGGCTTGTTTTCAATGTGGTGTTGGTGGTGCCCATGTGGGATGGGTGAAAGGACTCATTGCTCCCTCTTGTCCCTGCAGCAGCTCCTGCAGCTCTCTGTGGGACAGTCTAGCCTGTCTCCCTTGACGGTCCTTTTAACCTGGCAGGAGGCTGATGCCAGCTTGCTTCACAGTGTACCAGCTTTCAGACTGTGCTCGCATCCAAATTATCCAGAACTGCTCCTATAAAAAAAAGAAAAAAGATGAAGAACATTAATTTATGTGAAGAAGGTAAGAAGGTTAATCTGAACATGAATGGAAGGAGAATTTCCAGCTGGGCAGAGTTATTGCTGTATATTACTCCAAATACTTATGTTACTGATGCATGCTTTTCTCTCTGACAGGTGGTGGTAAACAAGGCTACTTAGCTTTGGAGTTTTCAGGAAATCTGATTCTGTCTCTTTATAGGATTTTGGGGAAAAACAAGACTCAGTGACACTGAATGATATACAAAGATGAACTAATGGGCCTTTTCAGACTTAATTCTCAGAGACCAGAGACACTGTTTTCTCAGAGTTTTTTGTGGTTAAATTTCACCCAAAATTTCAAATTTAGCATACAGGGATTTCAGTGTCCAGATCTGAATAATGTCTCTTAGAGAAAATAGTCACATGCAAACAGTGTATCATATTCATAGGAATATTCAGATGAGACAGGAGGAGGAAGGCTATATGGACGGAAGCAGGAGTTCTGTTTTAAGGTCTGCCCTATTTCCTTATGATGCTCTGGCCAAAGCAATTCATTTTTCAATCTTCTCAAGGAAGACAGTGCCTATATACTTTGTGTGGCTTTCAGTGTTGCCGTTGCCAAGTCTTGTTGATTTCTTAAACAAAAAGCCTTATGTAAAGGCAAAATTTCTTGTGAACCCTCAAAGATGATTTTTTACCTGCTCTAATTCTGACTATTTAATGAAGCTACCATCCAAAGGTACTACATGAATCAAAATGTTTTTATTTATTTAGATTAGTGAAACCATATAAAGAAGCTCAAGATTCTGGTTGAGCATTACTGCTTATTTTTAGAGCAGAGTCTGAACAAATAAAACAAATTGCTTCTCCCATGCTACAATAAATACCAGCAGATATAACCCTTCTTCCAACCTAAAATGAACCTTTCCCAACCTAAGCCATTCCCTTTTCTAAAATGTCCAGCATGGCAGCTGGAGCTGGCACTGTGCCCTCAAGGTTAGGAGCTGCAGGCTTACACAGAGCAGTGGGTAAGGAGCAAGCATGAAGCTGGCCAAGATGAGGGATCCTGGAGACATGGCCAGCAGTATCCTCCTTTAATAGAAAGGGCTGGAGGCTGAGTAATGCCTCATTGCTGACCTGCTGCTCTTGGAAGTGTATTGGTAGTTACTGCAGTCCTCATAACCAAGTACATACAATATAAGTATGAATACAGAAAAATATAAAGACGACAGTGAAGACAAGCCAACAATCTGTCGCACTGAAATCCTTGAAGGACCTTGTAAATACTTGAGTGTTTACACAGGGCCTGTATATTTGCACAATTACCTTTCTGTGAGCCCAAAATGTTTTACACTGGAATGTTTTCAGGCTCTAAGAAATTATATTTTGTGATATGTCTGAAAACTGCAGGCTCAGCTTCTCTATTGACCCAGTTTTTTCATGAACAATTAAAGCTGGATTTCCCTCAGCCCCCAAATATGCAAAATGTAAGTGGTGAGTTCTACCAAGATTATATACTGATTGTGATTACAATGTGCTAAGAAGAAAATGTTTTGAATTTACAAGAGAATGTTGTGCTGTAAATTGTGGGATAGATGCAGCTACAGGATTTGCTTTTGTTATAATTCAGAAAGGTGAGAAAAATGATTTCCCTGTAGTGAGACTTTTAAGACAAAAAACCTTTTAAGAAGCTTGAAAGGTTTAGTGCAGTTGGTCAAAACCTTAGGGTGAAAGTCTGGAAACATGAACAGGTACATCTGGTTTCTGTCACAAGGTGGTCCTCTTTCCTGTCCAAAGCAAAGTCCCTGGTAGAGTGTGAGTGGGACTGTCATGGGGTTGGCACACTCCCTGCAAGCATTGGGCATGCTGTGACAATGTATGTGAACTTAATGTGAGGTTCTGGTTCTTGCTGTAAAGGTCAATCATGAATCAGCTGTAAGGTCCATAATGAGTGTAACGCAGATCCCTTTGGCTCAGGAACAAGACTTTCTGCCTGATGTTGAGGGAGGGATGACAAATCCATAGTGACTTTTGGTGGTATTTTCCATTTCTGGGGAGTTCTGTGAAACCAAAAGTAGTGCCTTTTGCATGCTTTTTGCAGAAGAAAAGGCACTGAAACAGCATCTGGAACTAATAACCTGTGTTTCACAGCTCACTGGTGGGCAGCAAGCGAGCCACTCCGGCTCCAACAGGCCCTTACGTAAAACCTGCACAGAGTGATTTTCAGCTGTGGGAAACTTGAAACGGCTTCTGCTGGCCTAGTGAGGAGGAGACTGACTGACCCTCTTTTGGCTCACCTGGGACGACAGGCTGCCTGTACGGGTACCACCGCAACCTTCAGATGTGGTAGCACACAGGTGGAGCATGCACATACACACACAGAAATCACATCCAGCCATCAGATGGGGTATTCCACTAATTGGAGAGTCTGTTCTGGTGTCTGGCCACCATTTGGCAGATACTGACAGTTTCCACTTAAAGCCAGCCAACCTCACCAGAAAGCCAGCTGTGCAGCTGATCTCATGAAGATGTCATTGAACAACTGCTTGAACTCATTCAAGAAATGGTGGGTCTGACTCAAAGCAGGCTGAAATCCCCTGGGGTCTTTGCTGGATGTGGGAATGCAGACATCCATTGATGTAAGAGTTCCACCTCAGTGTTCTGAGTTACATGTAAAGATATCATCTTCATTCTGGCACTGGAGACTCCATCCAAGATCACCGTAAGCTGAAATGGATTATCTTTGCTGTTCACATATATGTCACTTTTTCTTTTCCTGTGAGTGTTGCTATGTCCTCATAAATATTGGTAGCTTGTCATAGTGGTTGCCATGATGGAAAGAGTTATTTATTTAAAAAGAAAAAACAGATGGTACAAAATACTTCAACGAATTTTAGCATGTTTGAGAAGTGAAATACTCTTTTTAGAAATATCAGTTTTGCGAAGCTGTTAAATGCTGTTTTACACAACTGCAAGGGAGGTTTTTTCTTCTGTACACTGTGTGTATGCATAGCCACAGCAGGAGTAAGGCAAAAAAAGGGCACAGAGTGAAGCACTTCTATGAAAATCCACAAAACAATGAGCATAGTTTTATTAGCTGCTGCCATTCAATAGATGGAGTTGTGACAGTAGGCAGGTGGGAGACAAAAGCAAGGTCAGACAGAGAAAGCCTGAGGAAGCTGCACCCTGGGATTGGGGAGAAAGAAGAAAGGAGAAAGAGAAAGCAAGTCACACACACAAGGAATCCATTCTCAGCATTTCAGGTGCATATATTGACCATGTTTCACTATAAATACACTGTCAGGTGCACAGAGACAGCCACTTATCTACTGGAAAAGCAGATAAGTAATACCAGCATTCATGATCTTATTTTTAATTCATTCTGTGCTTGTAGTGGTGGGTCCTTGCCTTAAGTCAGAACCAAGGTAAAAATATGCACTGCACATAATGGTATATAGAAAGCAAGGGGGTTAGTTAAATAATATTTTTTTTAAAAGATTAATATTTGCACATAATGGTATATAGAAAGCAAGGGAATTAGTTAAATAATATTTTTTTAAAAAGATTAATATTCGTAGACATTGCAACTTACAGTGTTTTAATGAAAAATTAATTATGGCTCCAAATGTGCCTCTGGTGTACTAAGAAGGATAGATTTATTTTTGAAATGGGAGCACTGAAGGGGTTGAATGCCTTTCCCAAGGAAGGTGATTGTACAACTGGAAGGAGAAGTGCTTTTGCTTGAAATCCTGGTTTTAAGTGTCAAAAACTTGTCTTTACTGGACTGGGAACAGGGTATAATCTGTATCTCCACATACCTAATGTTATGTTTTAATAATCCAGCTACACTTTTCCACTTGAAAGTGCCTGATTCTTGGAGTGAATGAGCAATCTGATATACTTTTCATATTTTTTACCACCTGTATTACTTCAGTTTACTTGTTTTGTAATCTATTAAACCTAATCTCCGTACCCAATTTTGACTAAAAAGTCATCTGATAGGTGCCTGATTATTAAAACATATACTGCTGTCACTGCCCATTCCCAAACATTTTAAAGACAGCATTTTTAATACACTAGTTAGTGCTTTCTTGGACCAGGGACAGTGGAAAAGCTAAGGTGGCTGGTACAGTACATGAGGGTGGAGGCCCTGAATGAAGCTTTTATAAGAACTCTCTCATAGGAGCTTTCCTCTCTCCTTTCCAGTTTGGATTAGGTTTTTTGGCTTATGTTTGCAAGAAACTCATCATGTTGTTGCATTCAAACTGCAAGAGCCAACTTAGTACTTTGCGAATTTCCCTTGGAAATTGCTCTGCAATGCTCTATCCAGAGAAGATACATTTCCCTGTTTGTTGGTTATAAGCAAGATCACGAGGCATTTATTTTAGTGCTCAATTTATTTGCTTCTCTCACTTTATTCCTATGGAAGTCTGTTTGAAACATTTCATTGAATTTAGATAGCTTGTACTGGTGCCATTTTGAGAAATTACTTTATTTGCCTCTGGTTGACTATAATGCCTGGGCAGATGGATTTAACACAAGCTTAACCCTTTTGTTTTTGGAGATTACTACAGGCTTAGGTAACAATTTGGAAAATACAAGGGTAGCTGAATCATTGTCATTCTTAATACAGCAATAATCAGTAGTATGTTCCAGGGTTAACCTGCTAGACATCAAGATAGCTAATCTGTCGTTGGATCTTTCTCTCTGTGTACATTTATACACAGTCATGTATATTCTCTCTAGAGCTGGCTAGGCATTGCTTGCAGGATCCTCCTCTCCTGACCATTCAACTGAGCAGCCTTGGCAGGAGGGTATTTGCATCTGGCACCTAGGGCATGAGTGCCACAGCATCCCCCATGTCTTGGAGATCCCAGGTGAGTGTTCATAATCCCCACGACTGAGGTGAGAACCCATTTTGGATCTCTCATGTTTCCACCAAATGTAGTATTCTACAGGTCTTGTCTGTTGGATGCCACCCATCTATGGGCATGGTGCAGTGCCTTGTGTTGGACTTGCAGTGCTGTTGATATATGGTGTAAGGGCTGAGAGCAGGTGTGTGCCAAACAGCTGCTTGTTTGAACTGAGACATTTCCTCACACACTACTAATCACGTGGGGAAACGCACAGTTCTGAATGAAACATCAAGTGAGTTCAGATGCCTTCAAGTTTGGGTGGAAGCAGTGAGCAGGCACTGTCAACAGCTCTGAATATTTAGATGCCTGTACTCCCTTTAGCACTGACGTGACTAGAGTAGGCTGTTAGTTACAATTTGTAATTGGGCTTTGGATTTACACTGTGAAAACTAAGGCAAAAACTATGACTTTTATGTTTATTGTTACCTATGTTTTTTGCATGTGGTGAGCTGAGGCTGTAGTGTGTAATTCGAGGATCTACTTCCACGATCCTTTATCTGCTTATTCCAAAGTCACATGCCTAATTCATTTATTTGTAGCTAAATCCTCTTGCATAAACAGCTGCATCTGTACAAAGTGGGTAGAGACTGCAATTTTTCAACTTAGTAGTATTTTATACTGACAGTGCTGGTGGGAAAAACTTCAGAAGGATGAAGGAACAGAAAGGTAAAGGAACAGAAATGCAAAAACACCCCAAACATTTCCCTTGTTCCCTGCTGCCCTCCTCGCCCCAATCCATCTCTTTTCCAAAACACAAAGGCTTTCTTATCTGTCTCCTTTGTTTCTTTTTTTTTTGTTCTGCAATTTTTCAAGCATTAGAGACAGTTTCCCAGCAGATTATGAGACATTGTGGAAATCCATTTTTCTTTAGCATACATATTGACATATTAGTTGCTAAATATGTAACTTTCAAATACTCTCTGGGAAATAAGTGACAGAGAGACATTAAGCTAACCCAAACAACACATTTCACAGTAAGTGGACTATCAAAAGGCCTTTAGACTGAATAGCTAAATGTCCCCTCATTTAAGGATACTGAGGGAGCCAAGGACCAGGGGCTGCTGGGAATTTTGTTGTCTTACAGTCAATGTAAATATTTGTAGATATACTGAAAGGAGTCTGAACCATGTAAAACTTTTGGCTCCTGATTTAACCAGAAGGATTTCTCACTCAGTTTAGTGTTCGACTGAAATAGAGACAGCAAGCAGTCGTAGGCCTGGTCTGCCGTGCAAAGTTCCACTGAAGAGTGATTTTCAATGGAGCTAATTAAACGAAAGCACGTCACTAGCATGCATGCACTTGCAGAAATGCACACAGTGATTTTATAGGTTTAATTTAACTTTGAATCAGTTTAAATCGGTTTGAGTCAGTCTGTTTCAGGGGCTAGCACTGACTGGAGCGAATCAATTTTAAAATTAATTTAAGTAGTGTCCTTTCCCAGTGTAAGGAGGTTTTATAGACCTTTCTGTTTCCCTCTATTGATCTTGATGGTATTCTATGAAGATACTAAAAGAACGTTGTGTTTGTTTGGTTTTTTCCCACAGAATTCACTTGAAAAACTACTGAATTCAGTCATCTGCACATGATTAACATTTCCGCAGTACATATGTACTATTCTGTTATGTAGTGAGATCAATATTGGCATGTAACTTTTGGATAAGCGTTTTTGTAGTTGGTTTTTACCAAATGACTTGTTGAAAAGAAAATTGGTGTGCCTGTGACAAGTATGTTGAAAACTTTTTTATGATATTTTAAGATTTTTTTAAGTTTTACTTAAATGTAAGCAATTTCCTGCAATGTTGTGAGTTTGTTAGCAATGGTATAACCTTAAAGATGATAGAGAGTAGGAAGGCTGATGTAAATAAACTGTTTTAAAATGTAGTAGCAATGTGGGTCTTCATAGCAGTGTGACTCGTTCTACACTAAAATGAATATTATGAAAGAAATCTATTCAGTTTCTCCAGTGAAATGTGTTTAAAAAAAAAGAATGTCCTATTCTCAGAAAATGCATGAATAATAGAAACTAGAACTAAATAGCTCTAATTCTTGCCAATGTTTATAACACAAGTAAGTAATTTTAATGACCTCCAACCTGATGATGTTTCTCTCAGCTATCCAACCTGCCCTTCTCAGTTGTTCAGAGCCCTGACTATGCTCAGACTTATAATCACCACAAGCATTAAGCAAACCCCAAAATATCCTCCTGACAACTATTTATACAAGATGCAGTGGTCAGTCAGGGCAATAAAACAGTGGTTTACAAGAAGCCCAAATAAAACTTAGGGCTGTTCTGAGCAGAACGGCTTATGGTGAGTCAATGGTACACATGCTCAGTGCAGAAAAAAAGATGGGAGTGATGGCTAAGACAGATGAGGGCAAATCTGTGAATAAATTCAGGCAAGCAGCATTGCCTGTGTTCTCATGCACCTTGTTCCTTGGTGCACGTTTGAATTGGGATTATGCTTCTCTCCCAATTGCCCTTAAGTCCTTTGAATCATTTGAAACTTACATAAAATATACAGTAAATATATTTGAAGAAAAGTTCACTTGTACTGCATGTTGTCTAAGGAAACCTCCATGTTATGATTAGATCTATTATGGCTAGATTCTTAACAATTTATTTCATTGGGAAAACTTTCATTGGATTTAATAGCAACAGGACCTGAACTACATTTCCATGAATCATTTCAAGACAGTTTACCATTCAGGAATATTGGCTTCTTACCAAATGACTGTCTTATTTAGATCATAAGGCAGATTGTCTCTGTTCCATGTTATATCCAATCTCATGGATGTGGTCTTGAAAGGAACCTGAAATTTGGATATCATGCCTTTGGTGAAATAGCCTTAATACTTTAACACATTACACTCCTATAGTGAATTATGTTTTTGGGGAAAATGTTCTCATATGTCCTATGAGAGAAAAAATTATGCCAGATCTATTTCTGCAATGTGGCTGCAGCTCTGTGTCTCTCCTTGAGGTAAATCTATTAATGTAAGAAAGGTCTACTTGATGAAATCCAAATGAGAGTACCCCATGTTATTCCATACAAAAAGGCATTTTCAACATGGTAAGTGAAATGTCCTTGCTTGAAACTGCATTTTGAAACTGATGGCTTTGTTGCATAAACACAGGCACGCAGCAGCAGTGGCACTCACCAGCTAAGCAGAGTCTCTTTGGGAGGCACTTGGGCAGGCTTGTGGCTGTGCAGGAGAGGGGACCCATTGGTGGTGGGGACCCTGCACACAGAGGCTGATGCCTGGACATGGTGTACATTTGCTGTCTAACTGCCCTGAGGGCAACACTACAACGTGGAGAGCTGTGAGCACTGCCTGGGCAGCTGGCATGGCTGCTGGTGGGCTAGCATGCATGTAGGTGCCTGGGATGGTTTATAGGCTCCTGTTCAGTTTGTACTCTCTTTCCAGTGCATTTAACAACAGCCCGAATCCCCAGTTACACAGAAGGGGGAGCTCCAGGAGACCATGGTAGGTTGTGAGTGGCAAATGGAGACTGCTGTGATGGGGAAGGCTGGGGACCTGTGACTCCTGGCAGTAAGAAAACAGTTCCTCCTCCACTCTCAGAACTGCAACTGCAGAATAATTTCGGTGTCTGAATGCAGATGGAGGAGGACACAAGATTTAGTGACAGCAGACATAGGTAAGACACTCAATGCTTTGCTTCACTGTCTGCCAGAAAGGGCTCCTAGGTCTCTGAATTCAGTGTAAAGATTCAAGGAGAACTACCAGCAGTAGCTAAGGACTGACTGAGGAATTATTTGTGAAAACTTGAGCCATGGAAGTCTATGGGACCAGATAGGCTGCCTTTCAGGATGCTGAGAGAGCTGGTCAATGTCATTGCAAGGCTGCTGTCTTTCATCTTTGAAAGCTTGTGGGCATTTGCGGAGATCCTGCATGACAGCAGAATGACAAGTATTGTACCTGTGTTCAAAAGAATCCAAAGGTTCAGCCTATAGAGTACAGGTCAGTCAGCCTCGCTTCAGTCACTGGGAAAATCATGAAGTGAGTCCTCTTGAAACAGATTTCATGGCACAGGAAGGAAAAGGTGGTTATCAGGAACAGTCAGCATGGATTGACCAGAGGTAAACTGTGCCTTTTCACCATGAGGACAGTGGAGTAGTGGCACAGGCTGCCCAGGGTGGTTGCACAGTCTCCATCATTGGAGATCTTAAAGACCTGACTGGAGAAATGCCCAAGCACGTGGTTTGAGCTCATGGCTGAGTCCACCTTAAGCAGGCGGCTTGTCCAGAGAACTGCTGAGATCCCTTCTGACTTGAACAATCCTTGATTCTTATGATCCTATACATATACAACCCCAGTTCAGCTTGGTGTTTTCCTGAGAAACAATATAAAGGCTTTCTTTACCCAAGTCTAAAGATGCTTTGGCCTTGTAACAGTCTTTCATGAAACAACTCTTTTGCTTGCATGTTTCCTCCACCCCTGAAGCAAGGTTATTTTTTACACTAACAGAGAGAAGACTCATTGAAAGAAATGCCACTGACAATGAGCAGTGCATCCAGCATGATGTGTTCTTACATATGTGGATGTAGACAATACACACACTATATAATCCCAAACAAAGCCAAGATCACAGAAGTGTATCACAAGCTATCCCTTGTGTTTTTACCAATGGCTGATTTTACAAAACACAAGGATATTTCATAGGCTTCTGCAATAATGTGGAACATTTCCTTTCCATGCAACAGAGAAAAACTGTAAAGCTGTGAAGATTGAAAAACTATGTACTGCTAAGTAATGCACTCTGGAAACTGCTGGAATGTAACAGTATTCACATTGCTCTTATTTAAAAATCATTTGGGGTTTGCACATATTTCATATAATTCAGGAAGTGGCTATTATCATTAATCATATTTTCACATTGTGTCCGCTGTGCTAGGTACAGCACTATTAATAGTAATAATGTGTAATATTTCTAGACAAAGCTTAAGGCAGGCAAATACAGATTTTTATCTAGCCTATGGAGATGGAAAAGAGGCAAAGGACGAACAGGAATCTATTCATTTAGGAAAAATAAAATTCCTCTCGTGGAGTGTTTTACGCAACAAACAGACACAGCGGCACAGTTCTGACAGCAACTTGTCCTGATCAGCATATGTGGTTCTTGTTGAGTTCCATCGCTTGTACTTCATTAACTGAGAGCATTCAGTGAGATTAAGAATGAAAGAAAATCTGTCTCTCTGGGATTTGTAGGTGTTATTTTCACTAGCTGATACCAAATTCTGCACTCAGCCACTTTGATTGCAAGGTAAATTACTGCCTGTTTTAACTCAGAAGGAAAATGTGGTTCAGAGAGGTTCATTTTTTCCCCATAAATTGGTGTTCTGGTCCCTTGAAACACAGATCTATAATAAGATGGTGTTCCAAATTTTCATAGCCTGCAGTCTGTTTCATATAACTGGGGATGGGTATGACATGATTTGGTGCACAGAAGATGGTTCTTTTTTGGGATTCTTTAAAATCCGTCCCAGTTTAGAAGAAGAACTTGTTTCACAGCTGTGGACGTATGAAGTACATTGTCTTCTCAGCATAGTTACTCTTAGGCAGGTGGTCACGTCACAAACCATCATAATAACTGGCTCGAAAAAACAACCTTGTGTCTGTCAGGAGGGAGGACAATAATCAACAGCATATGGAAAGAGTTGCTTTTGCCACAGGGATGAAAGGTACATTGGTAAAACAGGATGTGGGCAAATTTATGCTCCAGTTGTCTCTGTCTGTGCTTTGTGTCACTCTGTCTGACCAGGAGATTCTGGCTTATGGTGTGTCCAGATGATAGTCAGAATAATTAATGTATTTTTTAAGAATAGAAACTATAAAACTAGCTTATAACTAGAGCAGTTATCTGAATTCAGTTGTAAGATTCTGGCCTAATATACTTCTATGGAAATTGCTCTTGAATTTTGCCGAAAGTATCTTTATTTTCCAGTTCACGCAACCATCAGAAATAGTAGGTACACATGGTTTTCAATTTTGAATGTTCATATTTCCTGAAACTTTGCCTACAACCAGAAAAGTGCCAGAAAATACTGGAAAATCCGTATGTGATTCATGAGCTATCTTTGAAAGGGCTATCTTTCTAGCTGCTATCACTGCAAAAAAACAACCCCATTGCAATGATAAACATAAGACTCCGAAGGGCTTAACTTTAAACTATTTGATATCATCCAGAATTCCAGAGGATTTCAGCTCAGATTAAAAATCTTTTTTTACCGTGAAAAGTCATGCAAATTGATAAATGAGTCTTACAATATCCTGTCTAGGATGACCAAGTCATGCATATGGTAGAGTTTATCACGTATCTCACACAAAGCAAGGCACTGCTTGATAAGCAGTTTTATTGGGTAATTACAATTTTTTTCTTTGACATTCACAAATAAAGCAAATTGATTTCCATCTTGAAGTAATTTACTAACACATTATAAACTCGTCAAACGCTAATGTGGTACAGTATGCCTCATTTCCTGTTTACTAAATAATCCTTTGGCTGTCTGCTTTGTGTCTTTCAGGTTGAACCTGGAACTGTTCCCTGCCCAGGACGTCATGGAGCCTGGTGTCAGAGTCCTTCACCTGAAGGAAAACATTGTCTCCTTGGCTTGGCTTCTTGCAAGTACAAGCCATGGTGGATTCCCACTGGTTTGTAGGCCCAAGACAGAACAAGCAGAGGTGTTCCAGGGAACTATTAAAAGGTAAAAATGCTATCAAATTGATGTCATGTGATGTTTCTGGCTATTTATCAGATATTTTTTCGTTAAGTATCTGTTTGTGAAGATTATTTGGGATGTATATGAAACTTGTTCCTACCTTCTTTACCATGAACAGCAGGTGTCCTACAAAGAAAGGATCTAGGTCCTTCCGAGTATAAGGTTATCTATTGCATTGAAGCAGTGCCAATGAAATGATCTTATGAGAACTGTAGAAAAAGGGAAAAATGCCCTTCAGAGCCTTAAAGGTTCAATGAAACAGTAATTTAAAAGGATTTGAATCCAGTTACTCATGACATTTCCCATGCCAATTCAAAGCTGGCCAGCTCTTTCTTCACATTTTTTTTTCATTTTATTAGCGTATGCTTTTACAGGAAATGAGTTAATATAAATCATATCACAGACAAGATAAGCAACAAAGTCACTGGAAGTAACATGCTAGGGTTAACAAGAATTAGGCTAAAGGAATCCTTGCCATATGGGACATTCTCAAAAGGCATATAAAATCTCCTGATAAATGAAGTATTTATGGTACTGTATTTCATATGACTACAAGAGTGAATTCATCCTTTCAGGAAGGTATATTAAGACTGTCCTTTGAATTGTGGGTCATAAGTGGGAGAGGCAGTGACTTAATTTCCACCTTGAGTATCCTAAAGGAAAGAAGAAGATCCATGTGCAACTCCTACTACACTGGAGTTCACACAGCAAAGTCCTATGAATGATGCTTCCAACAACAATAAAACTGGCCTTGTGTAATAAAAACACATGGCTAGTTTTGCTTAGTAATATCATAATTTTTCATAATTTCATGGTGTCTTGTGTCCTGAATGTCTGTAGTATTCTACACCTTTTCTTGTAGAGAATTTGTTTTTTCTCCACTTCTGTTTTACTGCCCTAACTGCAAGGCAGTTGGGAGCTATCTGTGAGCAAAGAAGGATAAAAGTATTTTCTTCTGTTGATCTGCATGGTGAAGAAAGCTATCTGTGCACCGTGAGTGGAAATTTGGTTAGGATTTGTCTGCCTGCCTGCCCTATAACAAATATTCAAGGATGAATTACTGGCGGCTGAATTACACTAACTTACCTGATATCAGTGTGTTCAGCTGCTCTTTTGGAGTATGAAGATGGGAAGAGAATAAGTAAGAGTGAATATTAAATAAAAATTGTGCACTTGCTTCAGTGACAAGTGAAACAGTTTATATAAACCTTTTAGGAAGAGAAATATCTGCTTGTGAGGAGAATTGTACAGTGGGAATTGTTGGGGTTGCAGTGGTCTGCAGGAGTAATGACACCAATAAGTGCAGTATCATATACTTGTATATGATATATATACTTGTTCCCTCATGGTAATGGTATCATAAACATAATTAATATGAAATGTGCTAAGGCACTAAAACCTAAATTTCTGAATGACAGTCTGCAGTGTGTACCAATCTGAAGATGTTATAGAGCACAAACTAGTGTGCTTTTTCAGCTCTCAGCTGTCCGTGGCAATAAAACTGGAAAGCACACTAACAACTGATACGGCCAAAGTTCCTCTTAAATTCATTTTACAGTCTCATCATTTCCTTATTAATTCACCAAATCATCTTGCAGTGAGTGTCCCAGGCTGCTGAGTAGTATGCTGACTTCATCTAAGTACTATTGTGCCTTGTAATGCAGAGCATAGTGGTTAGAGAGGAAGCAAAAAGGGGGATGGAAGGCTGATCACTAGGACACCACAAAGAGTGGTGCCTTTAGAGAAAAGCTGATGCTCTCTGACAGTTCTGGTAGGCTTTTGGTTTGCTTAATCCTCAGAGCTCCTTTATGATACATTCTGTTAGAACCTTTTAAAAGGAATGAAGGAAGAAGTTTGTTTCCCTGTCACTTTCAGCATAAATGAACTGCTGTTAGACTGTTTTGAGTCAAACCAAGATAAGGTTTTAAATAATTGACAAAGACACAGCAAATGGCTTTTTTTGCTACTTAGTTGCTCACTCCAGTGAAACTCATAAAAGGATGTTGTCTGGGAGCAGGCATTGTGCTCTGGGTTGCTCTGACAACACTCCTTCTTGCCCCAGTGCATACCCAAGTGGCTTCAGTATCTGCCTGATGAGTTCTGAGTGCCTTGTCCTCAGCAGGGACCACAGGTGACTTTGCAGTTCTGCCATTCTCACCAACACTGGGAAAGGAATGCTTCAGCCACCCTCTGAAACAAACCTCCAAAAATGCGATGTGTCATGGAATTAGTGTATTCATAACCATAAGCAGTTAGGGTTTGTATTTTCCATCTTACTCATAAAATTACAGCTCTTGCAGCACGTAGCTCTCAAGACGGAGATGACAAATGCTGTGAGCTCCTTAAAGGAGAAGGGGGCTGTTCAACTTCTTACCCTATGAGATCCAATGCAATCTCATGTGGAGGTGACATGACCACAGGCAGAAATTTTTCCATCTTGTACATCAATAATGTCAAAGTGGAGGATATGTGGCTTGCCTGGCCTATTTTAAAAAGGTGACTTGGGGAAGATGCAAAAAATAACTGCCATGATGTTTTTCTTGACAGTTGGCCTTGGGTGTAATTATTGATTCTCAAATGTGGGGTTTTGGTTTTTTTTCCTAGTACAAAACAAGCTAATGAAGCGAAAGAAGCAAACAGTCTACTAAGCTTGCATGAAGGCAGCAGCAGCTCATAATTTTTTAATACTGTTCCTCATTTATATGTTTTTCTGCACCATTTTTTTCTTATGAAATAAGCATGGATGAAACACTGTATATTTGGGCCAAATGTAAAAGTTATTCAGTACCTGCCCACACTTGGAAACTGCAGTGATGAGAGTTGCTGTATAAGGATGAAGTGTTGTTACGTTTCATAACACATACGAATGATTCTGACCCTTTAAAGAGAAAAGGTCATTGTCAGTTCTTACAAAAGCAAGGACTGTGGCCAAGCAATGTTGGCTGGAACTTGCATGGGCCTACAAGTGCACCTCAGTGCTGGCTTGTGGCAAACACCCAGGTATTCAAATTTTATTAACCCCCCCACACACACACCCCTCCCCCCAAATCTTCCAGATCTGTTTAGTTGTGGGAGAATTTCTGACTGCTAACAGACATGGGAGCAATCCAGCCTTGCTAGCCTGCGCAAGGCAAGCTGCATGTTCCAGGACACAGCTGCGGCGTGAATGTGAGAAAGGAGGTAGCAAGATAAGCAGCTCCTGGCTGTGGGATGCAGGAGCTGAGGATGGTTAGAGGTGGAGAACAATGATTGGGGCATTTTATGATTGATATGTAAATAACCAATTATGTTGTGTGTAAGGTGGGCTAGTAATAGTAGTTAACCAATGATAAGTGGGCGCTTATAATAGGTGTGTATAAAAGAATCACTTTTGTAAATAATAAAGGAGTCACGAGATAATAATGGCATCGCCTCTTTGTATGCGAACTCCCGCATTTAGTGGGGTCAGATTTTTCTCCTACTCTTTGTGATCTGGATGGTTATCCACTGGGGATCAAGATGAGATCACCAAATATGTTTTTACATGGGTGACCTAAATCTGAAGCTGCTATCTTCCCCAGCTGAGCAAGCAGTAGAAACAAAAAACAAAAGCAACTACTAAAGAAAAATGCTTGGCTTTAAAATTGTTAACGAGGAAGCAAACTAGCTGAGAAGCAAGCAAGTTTCCAAAACAAAGATCTCCTTGGAGTAATATATTTGACACTTTGCCATAGGCAGAGCTCTGTGCATGCCTGGGAAACCCTCACAAAGTTCAGTTTGAGGAACATGTGGCTGGTGAACTTGATGATCAGCATTGATGGGAATGATCAGCTTACTGTGATCCGTGCAGAGGGTTGAGGAACTGGCTGACTCCATTTCTCCCACAGTAGTGATGATACTTGCACATCAGATAAAACAGGCTATTCTTTGCACTGCAGCTGAAATGCCCCCCCATTGTCCCCCAGTGACTGCAGGAAGAGAGCTAGGCTGCTATGAAAGTGTTAGCCCCGAGTCTGCTGAGAGCTATAAATGTCATGCCCTAAATGGCATGCCCTCCTGGCTAGGTGGAATCCATTCTTCAGAATGACCTGAAGATAGGACCACTGCCTTCCTTCCCAGGATGTTTCTGCCAGAGGCACTGCATGAGGCTGTAAATGCATATTGAGAATTTGCTGGGAGGTCCCTTGGCTCTCTTTTGCCTTGGCTGCTCTAGTCTGTGGCTCCAGATTTTCCTCCAGTGGGAAAAGATAGAGTTATGCTTCTGCCTAATTTCTGTGAGACCAAAACTGAAAAAAAAGCTAGTTTTTTTCACTTTCACATATGTTACAATGTACTGGTATAGGGCTATTGTGGGGCAATGAAGTGGTTCTTTGACATGATGAAGAGATTAGACACATCATCACTTGTGTTTTGCTGCTCCATCTTCTTTGCCAAAGGTTACTTTATAATGTAAACCACAGTAAAACCAGAAGACATAGAGGATTTGCAGAGAAAAGCTGTAGGTAATGAATTTCTTTTTCCTGGCTGCGGACGTGTCTGGGATGTAACATGGAGGGTGACAATACTCCATGATCAGCAGCAGTGCCCTTGCTGCCATACTGTGCACCCTCCCACCCTTGATTGCTTCACTCCAATGCATGTGTAACACTCCTGTACTCTTTGATTCCTTCCACCAAAATGGATGACAACGTGCTCTCTCTATATGTGCTTTTTTTTTTTTCTGAGATGCTTGTTTATCCCTTATTTTATGTATGTTTCCTGCATATTTGTGACTGACAAATACCATGTTCCTCACAGCAACTGTTGTGGTGTTGGTGGCTTTTTTTGTTGCAATTATTTCACTTCTGCCAAGCAAAATTATGGAGCAGCTTTCCCATACTGCAGTTAAGTCCTCCTGCTATTCACCAAAGAAAAGCAGGTGGATACTGGTGTCTTGTTAGACCAGGATCTGTCCCCTCCATGTCCTTTGAGGAGAAATGGTGCAAAGAGGCAGAAGCAGGAGTGCTGCCCAGCAATTTTAATTTCTGTCCTGAACATGACTATGAGACAATTCTCCTGGAGTAACAATTAAGTTAACAAATACCACTGAGTAGCCTGTTTGGAAATTTTACCATAACAAGTAAGCTGTTTTGTTCATGCCTGAAGCACTCAGATCTGTGACATACATAGCTCTCCTGCTGTAAGACCGAGGGCTGGTTTCCCTGTGTTTGCCTCTGCACTCTTACCTACACAGCTGTTAGCCATTACTTTGCATTCTGTTTGTCTATCTTTTAGCTGAAGGAATTTTTTTGGGGGTCTTGATTTAATTTGATTGGGATAAAGTAATTATGCAGAAACCACAGGATCTCTGATGGTAAGCAGACTGTACAGCATGTAACTGTCTAAGCAGAAATGGGTAAAACTTGGTTGTATGCTACTTCTGTATGGGATGTGACAGTTTTGGCATTGTGCCTGCACTTCTGTGTGTATTTTTTCACCTAGGAAACACCATCTCTTCCTACCCATCAAGTTTACTGAAACTTCAGCATTTGTGGTAGATTGAAATTGTTACTTTGGTGCCAGCCAGAAATTTCAATAAAAATATTGGTGGTAAAGTTGTCAATAATCCTTGTAGGTTTGCCATGTTTGTTTGAACTGTTTTATTATAATTGGAACAAACTGTCCAGAGAAGTTGTGAATGCCTCATCCTTGGAAGGCCAGTCTGGCTGGGGCTCTGAGCAGACTGGTCTGTGGAAGATGTCTGTACCCATGGGTTTGAGGTTGGAACTAGATTATCTTTAAGGTCCCTTCCAACCTAAACCATTCTATTGCTCTGTGATTGCACATTATTGACATCTACGTGAGAGTGTATGGACTATGTAATTGCCTTACTCAAATTAAGTTTGTTTGATACAAATGAAGTGTTCATAGTGCCTAATCTGCATTTTTTGAACAAAGGTGGGATTCTAAGATTCTTTCAAAAACCAGAATGTATTCAAAAGCTGTGGTCTTTGTGCAGCTAAAACATTACTAAGGACTGGGCTTGCAGAAACGCCTACTGACTGAAAGCATGGCTTCCCATCCAAAGATGTTTCAAAAGGTCTAGTACCCTGGAAAACAGATTTTAACCATCTTAAAATAAAACCTAATTACTTCTGAAGATCTTGCTCTCAAAGGTGAGTTAAAGCCTGCTCCTCTGTATAATCACACAAATGTGTTTTGTGAGTTTTCCTTAAAAATGTCCAGCTGGCCTGACCCAAGCTGCACAGGTCCTCAGAGCAGTGCATTGCTGCTGTGATGCTCCTGGCAAACCCAGCGGGACTCAGTCGCTCACATCGCTGGATGTGGAAACTGACTTCAGCGAGGCTGGGAGTGCTGGCAAGAACGCTGAGGGTTACATCTTTCCACTTCAGAAACTCAAGGGAGATATTAAACATCCGCTTGATCAGCAGCAAATTCCTTGCTCCAATTCTCACTCAAAGGATGTCATGTCTAATGGAGCTGAACGGCCAGAGAGCTGCACCTGAGAGAGGAGGATTTCTGCCTCAGGTTAGTCCCTGGTCCAGATCCAGACGAACTGCCAGAGGAGGGAGCCAAACTACATTTCTGTTTGCAGTATTTATTTTGCTGCTGTTCTTGCTGTGCTGCTGCACTTTCTGCTTCCCTTGAGGTTGGAGGAAGTCAAGTACAGAACAGTGTGTGCTCATGAGCTTTCTACTCGATGGTCCTGCTTTAATTTCCCTGCTTGTAAACTGGTATGGGAAGGGAGATACTCTGCTTTCCGTAATCAGAAGACATGGTAGAGCAGCTGTTCCCAGTAACAATAATGACACTATTGCTGAGACAAACATTTTCACAATGATGCATGGGAACACTAAATCCAAACCACATTGTTTAGCTAATGCATGCTTTCACTCTGCTAAAGGGGAATGTCACATAACTGAAAGTAAATTGAAGAGATCAGAGTTTAGAAAATATGACAAAGTTGAAAACTTAAAGCTGTATTACACAGTAACATCATTTAGCAACAAAATCATTGATCCAAAGTGGTGTGTGTATGTGTATTTTATGGCAGTTTATTAGGTATGACTTGCCTCTGGTCAGTCCAGTGAACAGACACCGTTGTGAGTCAGGAATGTTTTCTGCCAAGCACTTTAGTGAGACTGAGCATAGTATATAGATCTCCTTTCCCACAGCACATATCAAGCATTGCAACATATCATAGATGTGTCAGACTGTAGGTATGGTTTCTGGCATTTTTCTTTAATCTGCACTCCCAGTTGGGACTAATGAAACACTACTCTAAGGTGTGTGTATGCACATGTGTGCAGAGTCCTCACATACTGGTTTAATAAGGTAATACCTTTATTTTCCTTAGCCAGAGGAGAGGTACTTGCCTTCAGTAGCAATGTGGTGCAACAGCTTAGGGGCAAATGGAAAGTTAAAGATGAATGGAGACCTGAAACATTTAATTCATAAATTAATTACTGAGCTTCGTGATATCTACCTTAATATTGTGACAGCCTTGCTGCTGGCACTCTAGAAATAACTGATATGGGTTTGAAAGATTCTTGGACAGTCTTTTCCTTCTGGCACTGTTGTGGAGAGATTGCTAAGTTTTGATCACAGGAATGCAAAGTTACTTAATCAAACACAGAAGTCTGCAAAGTTCACACAGTAAATGGAGATAAAAATGAGGTTTTGTTTCTTACAAGAGGATCATGCTCAGCTTTCCCCCTTCCTCCTCCCCATGTCTTTGCTATAAGTTCTGGGCAATGGTGATTCTTCCAAGCCTGATCAAAGCTGCAAACACCTTGGGCAGTGGTTTGAAGGCTGCATCTGAACTCAGCCAGCAAAGAAGAAAAAAGGGGAGGGGAAGAACATTGGGGACTTGAAAACTATTTTTAGGTGAGAAGACTAAGGAGCTGATGGCAATATCTGATGGCAATATCAAAGTGCCTTTGTGATTACTTGGTTTTCATGTTAGAGGGTAGAGTCTGTCAGCACATTGTTTGTTTTTACTGTCCGGACTCCTGCTTTTGAAAAGCTGATCTAGTTAATTTCAATGATACACTATACAGTAATCTTGCCTATTAAAATAAATGGAATCCAGCACTTTCAACAAAAGCCCCTGATGTTATGATCCTCCCATGTATTGTCAGGATCCTGGGGCACTACAGCTCATGAATAACACAGACGGAGGAAGGTTTATAGAGTCTGTGGCAGTGGTTTTATTTCATACCCGAAGTGTGAAAAGTTTCTTCCAAAGAACAACATTATATGATACTTTTAAAATAAGTAGGCCTGTTTGGCCTCACAAATAATTGTGCAGGTGCTGTAGGACTTTGTGATGGAGCCCTTTGGAGGGAAAACTGGAGAGTTGCAGAGGCTGTGTGCTAACTGAAAAAGCCAAATTAAAAACGTATGCAGCCACACTGCAGCATGTGGGTGGCTTTTAGGCAAGTGCAGTGTTGTTAAATGTCGAAATCAAATACAGGCACGGGGAAAACTGGTGTGTGAATGGAAAGACTGATCACATACTTGTCCTGTCATTTAATGTGTGGTAGGTTCCTCTGAAATTAAAAGTTAAGGAAATGCAAATCTGATTTTAAGGCTTCTTCCTTTTCTAAAATCTTGCCTTTGAAAAACTAAGTTTGCATTTACAACTTATTAACAGCTGCTCTTGCGTTTTCATGCTGAGGCTGCGGACTTACTGTCTGCTCATTCATTCTGATGATGTCTTCCATAAAACCAGACAGCTGGCAACTTAAGTAGTGAATATTAACTTCAGGAAATGCAAATCTGATTTTAAGGCTTCTTCCTTTTCTAAAATCTTGCCTTTGAAAAACTAAGTTTGCATTTACAACTTATTAACAGCTGCTCTTGCGTTTTCATGCTGAGGCTGCGGACTTACTGTCTGCTCATTCATTCTGATGATGTCTTCCATAAAACCAGACAGCTGGCAACTTAAGTAGTGAATATTAACTTCAAAACACAGCTCTGAGGTGGAAGAAATCCCTGTTTTGTAGATCTGAAAACTGAGATACAGAGATTAAATATTTATTCAGCATCCTTTGAAAGGCTGTGGCAGGGACAGGATTTGATCTTTGCTCTGGAAAACCTCAGTCTAGTACTTGATAATGACCTTTTTATCATCTTCTAGGTAAAATGCCAAAAATTCATGCAATGCTGCCTCTTTATTTGAAGAATGAAATATTAAGTAAATAGTAATGATTTAGGTTGCCTAACCTGAAACAACCCTGTAACCCTGAGATTTTATTGTGTAAGATGAAGACTTGGTAGACTTAAAACAGTTCCCAGTATGTGATGATTTAGTTCTTGTCTACTGTCTATCTCACCATATGCAGAATACTCATTTTTACAAGATAAAAAAGGGCACAATACTATTTGAAGTCAGGGAAATTACTTTGGATATTGGCTAAAGCATCAGATATAATCAGTTCAAAAATAAAATCAATGCCGGTACCTTTGGTGGATTAATGGAGGAGATGTAAGCCTAAAACTTTCTATAGTAAACTGAAAATGATGCTTTGGGTATTTTAATCCTCCTCCTGTCCTACTGTGTAGCTATTTATCCATTCAGTTTAGGAGAGTCCTGGCCTAAATGCTTTTGGTAGTGACATCACCTTTTAATCTTCCTTCTGTTCATTTGCAGCTACTTTGGAGATGCAGCTCCTTTTATGTCACTCCCCCAATATTTAGAACTTCTAGTTTCCTCAGATAATTGGCCATCTTGACAAGATGAGTGGCACAATCAGCTGTCAGATACTTTTCATTCCTGACTTCCATGCCAAAACTGACATGTGGCTATTGGGATAATAATGTGTTATCTTAATTAGGTGTATCTTCATGATACATGCTTTATAACAGATACAGCATTTGAAACTACTGCAATGCCTTGCCAGGGTATCTTTGAAATGAGATTCCCTACTTAAGGGTTTTCTTCCTTCTTAAATAAATAAAGAGTAAATGAACAATTGCAGAGTCCAAGTCCGAATCTTAGCACTTCCTGTTAAACCTCACAAAATAGTGCAAGAAACATGTTTGGTCTGCTTTCTAAGGCTTGATGATGTGATAGGAAGGATGTTGTATGTAACATCAAAGAGTGATGTTGTTATACCTCTGAAGCATGACTTCTGGAAGTCCAAGTGAAATAATGTATGTTCATTTTTCTCCTGAATATGGCAGTTTTTAATAGGCTTGGATGCTTATCAGAAATGTTCCAATGATTTCCTTCATTGCGTTTGTATGTACTTTATTTTTGACTAGCCAGATTTCTCTCACACTTCCCGAAGTCCTGTTAAGTGACTCCCTGCTGGGTTTAGTTAAGAGTGGTGCAGAGCAAATTGCAAGCTGCCAAAACCATCCAACAAACCACTGGTGATGAGCAAATGATTCTGCTCTTTCAGCTTGTGGTGGATGTTGCTGTTTTCTTAATTCCAGCATCATGTTCAAGTGGAAAATGGTGAAGTCTGGACTACGGACAGACCTGAACAGTGTTTTGGACCTGAGCATACAGAGTCTGGCAACAGATCAGGGTGGATCATAACTTTCACACTTGACATCAATATATTCATGCTAGGAATAAAGTCTTGAGAATATTTCTGGCCCAACGATCATTCTTGAAATAGACTTCTTGGAGCTGTGCATGATGATCTCGGACCAGAATTTAGATCTGTGTATTTATGTCTCGCATAGAATGATTACAGACCTTTTTGTGAAAGACCGTAAAATGTGAAACTTTTGAGAGTCCTGCAGAACAAAGTATGTAATGCACCACAGGTAATTCAATGGGCATGACTGGATTAATTTCTTCTCTATATCCTTTGCTGTAATTAATATGTTACAAGTATATTGAGTTTTTCTCCCTTTCCTCCTCCAAATATAGCCTGAGGAGAATAGATCTTGCCCGTTGTAGCATGCCTATACTGTTCTTTTTTAGTGAGTTCTCATCATTGTCCTCAAACCCAAGTCCATTAATTGTTTATGCCACATATGCCGGCATGCACGTGGCAACAGGCTTAGGGCAAGTCAGTGACTTTTCCAGGAGGGGAGATGTGAGTGAGCCCAGGACAAAGTATTTCTTCAGTGGAATTTTCTCAGCAGTTAACTCTGCTGCAGTGTTGCACTCACCTAAGTAACCTGAGAGATTTTATGAAAACCGAAGTCAGTCAGATATTAAATTGAGACAAATAAAATATCAGTAGTTAGAAAGGGTACTGAATTCCTTCTTTGTCTTGTGAATGGGATGTGCTTTAAAGGTGGGATCAGGTGACAGACTCCTAGTGTTTCTTTCTGTGCCACTAATTTCCTTCAGAATCGGTGTTTGCTCACAAATTACATTCCCACTCAGGTCTTCACCTGTAAAAAGATGATGCCTATATCCCAGACACAGGCATACTTATTTATAAAAATCCCATTGAGAACCTTAGATGAGAGATCAAAGCCATGTCTGGATAACAAAATGCAAATTTCAAGACTACATAGTGAAACAACTGATTATTTCAGGAGAAGGGGGACTGGTCTGTAATGCTAAGTCATGGGAGGAGGAGGTGAGAGGGCAGCTTCCTTCAAACGTGTGTTCTAGACCTGTACTAAAATGCAGAGGTAAATTCTCCCAGAATACCTCATTTTTAGGTTCGAGCAAAGGTAGACAACATAAAAGACATGAAACATCAAACTGCAGTTAAATGTAATACATTGGAAACTAGTTTAATGTTACCTTTTCATGTGTGAGAGCAAAATGGCATTTCATAACAAGGGACTTGAACTTGGTTTTCCCATATCCTGTCCCTAGGATCTTTGGATCTGGCAGGCATGTCATCTTTGAATCATAGAATCGTAGAATCATTAAAATTGGAAAAGACCTTAGTGTAAGTCCCCTGCTGTGGAGTGCTAATAATACCTTGAAGCAGATTAATCTTTCCCAGGAGACATTTTTGTTAAAACTAGTAAGTTCCTATAATAAGTTTTGGTTTGAATAAATCAGTATTTTTGGATACAGAAATATTTAGTTGAAAATTTTCCAGCTTAAACTTGATGCTCCAGTCACAAAAGGCACTTTTTATGTCATTTGGATTCTTCTGATGTCCTAATGAAGACTATGTATCTACTCTCCTCTGGGTTCCTCAAGCACATCATTTAGAAATGTGTTACACATCTTTGTAACTACTGTACTAGCTCCTAGTTGTAATCACAGAACACGGTTAGCATGATGTGAAGTATTCTACAAACCAAAAAGATTTGTGGTGTTCCAAAGGTGTTTGTTATCAAAATAAAAGTTAAAAGGCTGGAAGTGGATAGCACGGATGGAGTGTGTGTATGCATATGAGTGTAGCAAGGAAATACTATTATATAAATGATAAAGTATATTGCTTGTCAAGGCTTTATATGTGTATGCATAAGGGCAGAACTCTAAAGAAAGGTTTGAAATTATATAATTGATAAAGATATCCGTTTTCACATGACTAAGTCAGCAATAATACTAAATGTCTTAATGCTCTCTAGAGTGCAGTACTTTGAGAGAAGTTTTCACTGATGACTTAAAATAGGACATAAATTTAATTGTAGATCTTGTTTTAATGTAGAAGTTGCTTTAGAAGAATGAGGGAAGCAACAACAGTCTATCCGCTTACACCCAGATAATCTTATTTGCTTATTACTTGTATTGTCTTGTTGGGTGCAAACTAGGCAGTGCATGAGCTGGTCCTGCCAAGCAGGTTGACTGAGGTCAAGAAGAACACGTAGGATAGATGATGTCTTTAAATTTAATTAGCCAAACCTAAACCAGAAAACACCTGTGTGATGCTGATATTGCTGATGGAAGTTTAGGAAAGTCAAATATGTTGTCAGCCCACTAATTACTTTAGAATCAGAGAATATGTCAAACTGGATGGGACCCATAAGGATCATCAAGTCCAACTCCTGTTTCACACAGGACTCCTAAAACTAAACCATATGACTAAGATCATAATCCAGATGCTCCTTGAACTCTGGCAGCCTTGGTGCTGTGACCATTTCCCTTGGGAGCCTGTTCGAGTGACTGATCACCCTCTCAGTGAAGAACTTTTTCCTAATGTCCAACCTATGCAACATCATTCCATTTCCTCCTGTCCTTTCGCTGATCACCACTGACAGGAGATCAGCATCTCGCCCTCTGCTGCCCCTTTGAGGAAGTTGCAGACTGTGACGGGGTCACCTTTCACCCTTCTCTTCTCCAAGCTGAACAAAACAAGTGGCCTCAGCCATTTCTACATCTTGTCCTTGAGGCCTTTACCCATATTGGTTGCCCATCCCTGAGCACACTCTAATAGCTTGATATCCTACATATATCAGGAGCCCAAAACTGCACACAGTACTTGTGGTGCCATTGTATCTCTGATGCTAAAGCATTGTGTGCTTGCTTTTTAAAATCTGCCCATTATAATGAATGTGGTTGTCTTCTCTAACCTTGGGTTAAAGCTGTGCATTCTGCTGGAGAATGAACTGGAGACAAATGATGAGTCTTTCTCCTCCTCTCTCATGTGAGAAGGTAGCCTTTTTTCTCTCAGCTATTTCCTTGTTGCATATTTGGGTGATTTAGGATGAGTACTCCATGAATGAAGAAATTGTGTAATATATGTGGTTGAGATAAAGAAGTGATCAGCTACAAGTCAAAGGTAAGGATGACCAGAGACCTTCCAGGGACAGCTCTCATAAACTATAATGTCACTCCAAGTCTGGAAGTTGTGCAGGACGTCTGGCAGAGAATTTCCTTGCTCAGGCTGTTCCAATCTTCTCAGCTATGGATAGCTGAATTGTTATAATATTTAATTCAGTATGGGATAGCACCTCTCTGAATGATCAGTGTTTGTAAAAGCTTTCAAACTTGAAAAGCATGTAGCATTCTTCCCTTTGATAGATGACCAAAGGATTTTTAGGAATAGTAAACACTAAGCGTGGCAGAAGAAAATCATGTGTTACTAAGGCAAGACTAGTAATGTAGTTTTGAGCAATTTATACAGGCACAACTGGAAAGTCATCATATATTACTGAAGCTTGGTCTGCATGTGGGAATGTGGCTGGCAAATTAATGTTGAGAAGAAGCAGGGCAATTATGTAGGATGAGGTGCCAGGATACAAATAGATACTGCTATGGAAAAGGGCTGAAGCTCAGCTGATGGCTGGTACCAGTTTTGCTGCATTTTTCTGCACTATGCTATCATGTAATTACCACTTAGTGTGTGAATTTTCACAGCATGAAAAACCTCACCCCTAAGCCAATACAATTTACATTGTCTTAATAGAGATACATTACAGTAAAGGGAAAAATATTTTTGTCATTAAAGAATGTTTTAATTTAAATTGCTAATTTCAGCTTTATTAGCAAAAGAATTAAAAAAGTTTGAACAAGCTCTGCCAGTGTAGGTCAGCTAGAAATCTTTTTGTTATGAGTCAAACTGGGAAGCTTTTGAACCTTGGGTTCTAATGTGCAGCACAGAAGGAAAGAGAAATGAGTTTTTGCCTATTCCAGATAACAGTGGAGAAGCTGCCCAATCTGTCGCTCCTAACCATGCTGCTGAGTGGCTACACTACAGATCCCCGGTATCAGCAACTCTTCATCAATCTGGTAAGACTGAAGCCAACTCTAAAAACAAACATTTCCTCCATGAACAATGTGTTTGTTATATTTTCTCATTTGTTTATGATGGCTGTGTCAGCCGCACTGATTTACATAAACACTGCCAATCCTGGGATGTTACATTCTCAACAAAAGTAGCTGAGTACAAACAGCATTCCGAAGTTTTAATTCATATTGTATAAACATAACAGATGTTGATAAAATGAGCCAAAAAGAAAATACAACAAAGGAGACCATTTCAAGGGGGCTTTTGATTAAAATACATTCCAGATTGACAAAATGATACAATGTTAATGGAATAGATCATTTAAATGTCATTATTTGGCTCTTATAGTCCTATAAAGCAAATATAAAGCAACGCGTTTGAGATTTAGACTCCATTACAGTACAGTGCCTATACATCAACTTATAAATAAAGCTATATTTCTTTCTCCTTCCCTTTTTTTTTTAAATCCCTGCTATGACATTGCCACATTTATTTCCTAAATAGTGTACTAAAACACTGGGTCCAAAAGCAATAATATGTTTGGTACACTGAATAAGGCCTAAAATAAATGTTATAAACAAAATAAATGTAGTTTCTGCCTCAGTGAATTTCCAGTCATTGAAAGTGAGGTGGGAGGATGCTGAGAAATCCAGGCCAGAGAGCCTAATTCAGATGGGTTTTATTAAGAAAGATATAAAATCTGCTCCTTTTTACTCATGTGTAAAGAAGATGGAACTGAATTTGAGATTCATCTGGTCTAAATCCCTTGCTTTGCGAATAGCTAGAAGGAGTGAAAAGTTACAAACCCCACAATATTCCTAATATCCATTATCTAGTTTAGTTTAAGGGTTTCCTTTTTATAGATGGGGAAACTGAGGTGGAGAGAGGACACTCACCTTTCCAAAGTTCAAGAGGAGGTCATACATGGGAGTAGAAGCCAGCTCAGCTGAGGCCCAGTCCAGTGCTTGTGCCATTGGGCCAACGTTTTGGGCCAACAACTTTTTTTATTATGGGAGACCTATGGCACTTAATTAGGTTTCCTGTCGATAGCTAACTTTTTAGTACCTGATGTGATCCTTGAAGCACAAAGTTTAGTATCCCTTTCAATAACTTGTTATTATCACTCATGAAAGCTCTGTTTCTGATATCCACATAAACATCCACTGTAAAGTTCTTGGGTGTAATGATTTCCTGTGGCAGTGAGTTCCACAGCAGAATTATACACAGTATAGAAAGAGCAAACCTTTTTACCTTTGTTTTCCTCCTTATGTCCTGTCTGTCATGTAAATGAAAGAGGGAGATGTGTCCTTCTACATTCTGCATTTATTGATATTGGTTTGTCATGTCTTTGTTTCAATTTTCCTTTGTCTGGGGAAGCATACACATGGGAAGTGTAATACACCTTTTTTGATAGAACTGGCCAAGTCACAAGGATACTCCTGTCAGGGAGTTGTAGAGGGTGATAAGGTCTCCCCTGAGCCTCCTCTTCTCCAGGCTGAACAACCCCAGCTCCCTCAGCCTCTCCTCATAGCACTTGTGCTTGAGTCCCTTCACCATCCTCGTTGTTCTTCTCTGGATCTGCTCCAGCACCTCAATATCCTTCCTGAACTGAGGGGCCCAGAACTGCACACAGTACTCAAGGTGTGGCCTCACCAGCACCAAGTCCAGGGGCAGTATCTCCTCCCTGGTCTTGCTGACCACACTGT
>NW_008683585.1:0-34200 GCF_000695815.1 Acanthisitta chloris | reverse complement strand
CTCTTCCAACCCAGTTGATTCTCTGATACTATGATTCAGTGAAAACCTATGATTCAGTGAAAACTTTAACCTTGTAGTCTAACTGAGCAGGTGTTTCCCAACACAGTGGGTTATCCTTTCCTAACAAATGGCTTTTTCAAAGCTATGGGTGCCATTATGTTTTGTAATGCAGTTATTAACCTACTTTGAAACATTTTCTTACATAATGTGGAAGACAAGATTTACAAGTGAAAAGCCTTTGGCTGATGTTGCGATGGATGTGGAAAGCACAGCTTGTGCTTTATCTGGAAAAGATAAAGTGACCAAAGAAAGGAGGGCTGGTCTCACATGTGCCTTCTATTTCATTTTGAAAATAATGGCTCTGTGGAGTCTTGAAGCTTGCTGGAAATGTCTGGCTGATTTTCACGCATTTGCATTTCATTGGTATGTGGCTGTTGGGTCAATGTGCTTTATATTTGTTTTGTTTTGTTCATTGATTGCACTTTTTATACTCTGCTTTTTCAGTAACTTACACTTTGCACAAAGAAATGCTCAATATCTTGCCCCTATGGACCATAATTAATCAGAAGTGGCATCAAATGGGAGCAGAGGACCACAGGGACCTGTGGCTGGAATGGCAGAGAAGTTGAGGGAGCTCATTCTCCTCCATTTATCCCCCAAAGTACACTCTCTTTCTCTGAAATATGACCTGTAATTTAGGCCTTCTAATTAGAAAAACTAATTACAAAGCTGGAGCAGGGAGGCATCCAGTTCTGAGCTGTTCTTGGTTTTCTTCCATACTCTAAGCTGTCAGTGAAGGAGTAGGAAACAAAAGTCCACTCAGGCCTTTAAACAACTTTCAAATTGCTGTTGAGGAGAAAGTATGTGCACCTTGCCGTGCTGTTTCAACACCCTGGCTGGAACCAGGGCTACATTATGTCAAATACAGCGTGTAGGTGTGTGTGTGCAGCTGTGAGGGAGGAGGAGTACAAGGAGGAAGAGTGGTGAGAAACCCTCTTCTCCCTCCTCTCACATGCAGAAGAGGCAGTGCTGTGAGCAGGAGAGAGGCACCAGAGCTGAGGGTGGGAAGGGGAGACTGAGGAAGCAGAGGGTCACTGAAAAAGCCCAGTGGGTATTCCACTACCACCTCAGTGCCATGCCCTCTGCCACGCCGTGCCCCTCCCCAGCCTGTGCCACCCACTCATCCAACCCTCCATGAGGTGCTGAGGTCAAAGGTGCCCAACAGCTACAGAGTCATTAGTGTGGGTTTCAAAGAAGTTCAAAACCAAAACACAATGATCAAGTGGGAGTTTCTGTGTCAAGCAAACCTGAAATGTTAGTTTATTCTTTAACGAAATTCCTGCTTCAAAGTCTCCATCTCTTTTTCACTGGGGACCAGCTCTTTCTTTAAGCAGTATTTAGAGGACACCAGTCTGCAAGGGTAATCATCCTCGCCTCTGGCAGGAAGAGCTCGTGCACTAGCATTTCTGAAAAGGCCCTCTTTGTGAATAATTGAATTTATCTCTGGAGTTCAAGATTTCTTTTTCTGTGAGACTGACTGCAGCTCTGCTTCTTCCTTAGGTGCAGCTTACTGTAATTGAGGCAGAAGAATTGTGTTGCAGTGGAGGGTTTTGTGAGCATGAAGCATAATAGGGCAATTGCCAAGGAAAGAGTAATTTGTAGTGTTCAAAATGCCTCCTCCAGCAGTGAATGGATCTGCAAAAAATAATTAGAGGATCCCCCATTGCCATCTCCTACTCCCACACAAGGGGAAAATAATTAATGCTGTATGAGGCATCCCTGAGCAGCAGGCAGAGCCCTGTGCACTGTCAGGGATCCATCCTGGATTATATTCAGAGCCCATTGGTTCCTGCCACCCCCTGGAACACAAAGCACCAACAGCCAGGACAACTGCTTGTCCAGCCCAAAAGAAAACACTATGGTTCATGTATCCACTGCCAAGGTGTGTCGCTTGCTTGGGCACAGCTGCTTTTCCTCTAAAACCTTCCTGCCTTGCAGTAATTTCTGGGTCTCTAGAACAGCAGGGAAAACTCAAGTCTTAGACAATTATCCCTGTAGCTGCCTCACCAGAGACTGATACCTTCTCCCTCCAGCTACCAATGAGGTCCACTATCCCTGGATATGTTTCAGCACCTCATCACAATCATCTGTAACCTGGTGTGTAACATCCAACTGTGGCATCTACAGAGCTGCCTGTGAGTAACTTTTCAGGAAAGGGGGGTCTGTGGGAGGAAGATCTCATAACAATTTGCACTGCTGTGAGCAGGATCTCTGGTCTGGCTCCAGGGAAGAGATGTCTCTCTGTCAGTAGGCTGAGAAAAATGGCATGTCTCAGAAGTGGGTTTTGATGTCATATGCAGAGGCAGGGCTTAGCTGTTCAGCCACATAAATGTCAGCAGCCAGGTGAATGACTATTTCGGGATCTGGGCTTAAGGAAACAATTGAGGCAAAAGACAGCTCTGAAGTGAACAAAAAATCCATCGAGCTGGGAGGTTTCTTTCTTGTCTGTCTTTCATCACCAAGCACAGCAACAGCACTGGGTGGCTGCATTCAGTCAACACAATGCAACATGGCAGCAGTATATTTTTAGGATGTTATTTTAGCAGGGGAAACAAATTCTAAGGGCAAGATACAGTCATCTAGTAGCTCAAGCTGCTCAGGGATTTCTGTAGCTATCAAATATGCCACACAGAACTTGAGCTGTCTTGTCAATTTGTGATGTATGTTTCAGATCAATAAAGAGGCTCATTTAAGACTTCTTTTCTCCATGTTGCACAAAAATACATTTTCTCTTGATACAAAGCTTACATGACCTCATCAGCAGGAGAAGCTAAGTTAACTGCAATCATGAATGAAAGCCCAAATTTTAGATTGAAGTCTGCTTTTCTTGGACCCTAGTATGTGCAGCTAATATCTGGGTTCTTTGTGGTCTCTACTCTGAACTGGAAACTAGAATATATCGCTTTAATATTTTTACTCCCTTCTGTGGCTGTCAGTTACAATGGCTTGAATATTCTGTTCATCTTCAACTTCAGGACTTTTTGATCCTCTGGGACAGTTCTTTCTGTCAGGCTTCTGAATGATAAGCAGAGATTTCATCCCCAGGGACAATTTGTTTAGCAGTAACCCAGGCACCCAGTTCATTTCTTATAACTGCTTTTAGTGCATTTCCTCAGGTAGAGGAGCAACGCAAACAAAAAAGGAACTCTGCAGCAGCATTTATCCTCCAAGATGTGTGTGGAGCCCCAACCATAGCCTGGCCAGCACTGTTAGCTGTTCCAGATGGGGACCTTAGTCTGTTTAACTGTGCTGCCAAGAGGCTGGATATGCACAAATTAAGGAAGTGGTATAGATGCTGTTTATATCTGGTAGTGCACAAAATAGAAAAATGACCAGTGAGGTCTTTCTTTTTCACCTTGTACTTGGTGTCTTGCATGGTGGAGCTATGAGAGGCTCCACAAGTCAGCAAAAGTTGACAGTCAGGAAAAAATATGTGAGGACCCAGATTGCTCAAGGATGGACCAGCCACCCAAAGGAGGGCACTGCTGGTAGAGACAGGTGCCTGTTTAAGGGATTGTGACACTAGCCTTCTCTGCCCTGGTGGGCTGTAATCAGCTCTCTCCCAAAGTCCAAAGGGTGTGTTGTCCCCATGCCCCTAAGGATGGAGCTATCAGAGGCAATAAGCATCCTGCCCAGCTATACTGCCAAACATCCATCCCACATCTGGAAGAATCAGAAAACAACATATATCCACACCACATACATGAGGTGTTCTGCCCTGCTCTTTTTGGTTTTGGGGAAACAAGTATGATAAGCAAGTACCTAAACCTGTTTCTTTCTGAAAAGCTGACAACAGTAGGTCCAGTTTGCATAAGACTTGCATGAAATGAGATGCTTTGCTGGCTGTTGTGTGCCTAGCTTGTGCAGATGCAGTGTGCTTCGAGAACAGCTCAGAAGGACGTACAAGTGACCTGCAATAGGTGACAGGACTGCAAGGAACCACGCTCTTCTGCCTGAGGGTGCTGCCATTGCCAAAGCTGACAGCTGAAGGACTGTACAGGGATGACTAACCACACCAAGGGGCATTGACACGTGATGCTGCAATTCTTCATCCTGCAGAAAATAAGCAATGGTCTCCTTCTTAGGAAGAAAGAATTAAAAAAAGATGAATCTAGAAAACTCTCAATTTGATCTGTTTTAATTTAGGGGGATTTGTTTTGCTATTTTGCTGAGATATTTACAGATACTGAGTGTAGAGAGTCTAATAATAGGATATTTGAGCTATTTTGGACTAACTCATAAAGGAGGTGAAACGGGGAAAAAAGTCAGCTTTGGTTTTTTGGTATGCTATCTCCCATACAGTACACAGAAAGAACAGAATCATCAAGGTTGGAAGAGACCTTCAAGGTCATAAAATCAAAAACCTAGTACCACCATAAGTACCCCTAAACCATATCCGCAAAAGTTATATATTCACCCTTAGATACCTGACGTATTTTTGAGAGTGTATAAACCAGTAACCTGCTTACTCTGAGTTTATCTGAAAAGGCAAAGGAAATAAAAAACAAATTGGTCTTCACCATGAGCTTACAAGGTAGGTAATGTTTTCAACTTTAAAGTTTCACAAGGTGTACTAATTTTATTGCTTCGGCAGGAAACTGAGGCTTTTGCGTCTAATGAAGCATTTCTTTGAAGTCACGCTAAGTGACTGTGTTGCACATCTGCCTGCATGGGGCAGACCATTTCAGCTTCCTCTTCTGTGACACTGACAGCAGCAGGACAAGAGAGCTACATATTTGCCTGAACTTCATCAAACAAAGATGGAAAAAAGGCGGCTGTTCTCTCTCTTCTGTTTGCTCTCAGTGCCCAGCATTGCAGGTAAGAGTGTCAGTGAGACACCTTGACTTTGTTTATGATGGAGGGTGTTGAGGGGCAGACTGGGCTTAGTGTGCCCTCACTAGGGTGAGCTGTATCTACTGGCAAAGATTTTCTGTCTCCTGACAACTTTCTAATAAACCTAGTTATAATGTGCAGCTAGTGAGGAGTAAATGGCTTGTGCTAATTAGCAGATTACTTCATTCCAAATGCCTAACCTGCCAGAATAATCACTGAGATGAGTTCACTTCTATTTAGGGCAATGTGTGCTTCTCTTGAATGGGTCAGGAGTAGTGCACAAAATAGTACAAATAGTGAGCCACAAAATGGCTCACTGCTTTCAGTGAGAAAATAAAAACTACATCTCTCTCTCACATACCTGTGTATGCAGAGAGGGAAAGAATTGAAACACTTAAAGACAAGGGGAAATTGTAGAGTTGCAGCCCCTTAAATAGATTTCATCCTTCCTCTTCCCTACCTAGCCCTATGTGTTTTATTAAAGGCTTGAGAAACAAGTGTGTAATTTGAGTAAAACTTTTGAAAAAGTTAAGTAAGGAGGGCTGCATCCCCATCAGAGGGAGTTTAAACCAAAAACAAACCAAGGAAACACAAGAAAAAGCCTGATGTTCACACAACCCTCCCTACCCATGCAAAAGTCTGATCATGCTGAGTGCAGGAGTGCTTATTGCCAGCTAGGAAGAACAGGTTAACTGGCCCCTGGCTCAGGCACCCAGAGCCCTGTACCACAGGGCAGAACAAATGTCAGAGCAAAGAAACTGGTACCTGCTTTTTTCAGGTAAAGAGGTTGAGAGGTGGGCACCTGCTGTCATGGGGAGCCAGCAGTGTGGCTTGTGGGACTGAAGGGCAAATTCCCAAAACAAATATACAGTGATGTTATGATACATGGGGAGGATAAAATCCAGTGAAGATGGGGGGTGACAAATTTATACCTAAGAACAAGTGCACAACTCATTTTTTCCAAGAACTCACATGCCCTTTCAGAAAAGGGACTTCTTGTGTGTGGTTCTGTGGGTGTGATTGATTACTTGTCTCATTGTGACTCCTCCATCCATAAATTCTTCATCTCCTTGAGTTTGTCAGTGGCCTGCATACAGGGGTTTGGGGACTGTGAGACTCTTACTCATAGGAGGGAGCAAGGGAGATAAATCAATTTTATTACAGCAGCAGCTAAACCAAATAGTACAGGCTCCCACTGAAAGCCCATTGATCCATTACTTCTTTATATTGCACACTAAGGACTGCCACCTGCTTTATGAAATTAATTGAGGAAGAAATCACACATACCAGGGCAGCTCACTCTGACACTGAGATGGACACTGGTTTAGGCCATGCAGTGTCTGTTCAGTAATGTGGAGGTAAAAGAACAGCTTTGTCTGCCAAAGCAGCAAAGGCAATGGGCAGAGGGGATGGTGTAAGGCAGAATTAGCCAGCAGGGATAAGTCATTTGTTCTTGCAAAAAGAACTGGGGAATAACTGGGCCCAGCTTCAGCTTTATTTATATTACTTGAAAGATTTTCATTTTCAGAGAGGCCCTCAGAGCTCCCATTTCTCTCCTACAACCATGACAGGAGGTCCCTACCCTCTTCCAGACATGTGTTTGCTCTCACAGTTCTCTTTCCACAGTCTGTACTGGTGGAGATTTGCTGTAAAGCTCCTTGCTGGAAAGCCTGTGGTTACAGTTGTAGGGTCTTGATAGTTGTCTGTGGCTAAGGAACCAAATCATGTCAAAGACAGCTTAGGAAGAGTTTTGTTTAAACATTATCACACGAAAATGATCCTGTTTGTTTTTAAGGCCAGTCTGGAGACGTCATTACCCAAACAGAAGTGGTCCGTGCTTTGCCAGGTGCTGACGTGACCCTGGTGTGCATCTTCCCAAAACCACACACCACCCACATAATACAGACACAGTGGTCCAAGACTGATGACAGCCAGCTTACCAGAATAGCAGTTTACCACCCTGTTTTTGGCACCCACTACTTCAACTTTCCTGAGGCTTCTTACAACTTTTCGGTGTCCTCCAGCATCAGGAAGTGCTGCAGCTGGGATGTCACGGAGTCTTTGTGTTCAACCGATTCAAACACCATGTCTGAATGCAATTGGTGGCTTCTGCATCTGAAAAATGTTACCATCTCCCTTAGTGGGCAGTACGAGTGCAGTTTTGCTACTTACCCATATGGTACAAAGGCTGCAAAAATTCAGCTTATTGTCAAGGCAGAAGGTAAGTGATTACAAATGAGATGTTGCTGTTTCCTAACAAGGGCGGGGGAGAATATCAGGATAGATGACTGTTTCCTGGTCAGTGATGGTGACTTGTTTGGGGTTTGCAATGGTGCCACTGAATGTGGCTCCTAAGGTTTCCTATCTACCAGGCATGGGCAAGGCAGGGGATTGCTTAGGACAATCACAGGAACAGATACTTGGCTGCTTCAGTCAGCCAAAAGGAAGCTGGAAAGCAATGTCACTCTTCTTGGTAAGTAAGCCTCAGGGGAGAGTGTGAATTCCAGGGAGGATATTTAAATTATACTGGCAGAGAAGCAAATTGATTTAAATAGGATGTGAATGGATTTGACTACAAATTAAACAACAGTGGCAACTGTTAGTGCAGCAACACGGGAAACAGCTATTTAATGTCAGCAGTGAGGGCAAAAGTACAAACTGTTATGAACATGGAACTGGGCAGAGATGTTGAGCAAGCTTGCTGTTGTGCACATGGGGGACTGGATTTGATGACCCCAGATTTCTGCTAACAGCCTGAGAAGGATTAAAGTAAATGTAACAAACCTCTGAATAGAATGGTTTCAGTTCAGAGCTGCAGGGCCAACATGATCGCTCTGCTTGTGTCCAGGGCTGTAGGTGCAGCAGACATTCAAGGGTTAGGAGCAGAGTGGGTGCAGGTCATGTTAGGGGTAGCAAAGGGCAGCTGTGCCCCCACTGCCCCTTTGACCTGCATTGTGAGTCCAGACTGGTGGCAGGAGGGACAGTGGTCACCATGCTGGATCACAATGCTCCTGCAGCAGGAGGAAGTCCTGTGCAAGACTCATAAGCAGGATGTTTAACTCCTGCTTCCTGGTGACTCCTGATTGGCAATGGCAAGACTCATAAGCAGGATGTTTAACTCTTGCTTCCTGGTGACTCCCAACATTTTGGGACTGTTATCCCTGGAGGAACACCTCAGGGGCAGCCCTGCAGCACCTTCCTGCCCTCAAACTCACAGAGGCAAAATGAGAGCCACACAGAGGATGGATGTGTTTAAACCATGCAGGCTGGGTGGTTATCCCTGGAGGAACACCTCAGGGGCAACCCTGCAGCACCTTCCTGCCCTCGATGAACTCACAGAGGCGAAATGAGAGCCACACAAAGGATGGATGTGTTTAAACCGTACAGGCTGGGTGATTGTGCCAAAGACAAAGCTGCTGCTTTGCCCACTGTCATGGGATGTGCTGCAGGAGGCTCCTCTTTGGGAATTTTCCTGAGCTTCACAGGGCAGAGAGGCTGGATCAAGGGGACAGCAGTGTGGTACGAATAGTGTTGGTGAACACCACAAACCCTCCCATACTTTTGTTCTTCGTACGATTTTTCTCCATCTCTTCCTTAATACAGTAGTGGTGCTTATCAGACACTGCTCCTTTTCTCTTGCTGATGGTTAATGCCAGCATGTTCAATGCCATTATTGCTGTCTACATGTTAAGTGTGTGCAGCTCTTGCTCATGTCAGCATCAGTGTGGCTTTTTTCAGTAACTACATGATGTAGCGAGCTGTGGATAACTGCTTGCTAGAGAGAACTAAAAAATTCACTTTGCTACCTCTTGCAGGTTTGTATTTTAAGGTAATCAGATCTTTTGCAATGAACCACTTCCACTCAAAAGTAGGCAAAAGACCTTAATCCAGCCTATGAATGGGATGGATAAGGGTGCTAGTCACTGATGAAGTACAATTTCTATCTACATCAAAGTGAAGTGGATCCGGATGGATTCGACTTGAAGGTACTGCAAAAAGCCTGCAGAGCAGCAGGCCTACATAGGACTGACAAACACAGGGGACCTTAGCCAAGAGGCTGTTAATGGATATGGGAATAGAGATGTGGGGGAAAAACAAGCAATTTAGACAGAAAACAACATGTAACTGAGAACAGCAGCGGCTGTTTGCAGACTGAATTCCTAGGGTGACTATTCATCTTTGTACTTGTACACTGCACAGCACTTTTGCATGGTAGCTTGTCCCAGCAAAGTCCTCTGTGCAGTTTTCTTCCTGGGGAAGCTATAGATTTGCTTCTTTTGTCCTTTCTTTATCCTCTCCACGCTATCCACCCACTTTAGGGCTTGTACACTGTGTCCCACTGTGAGAGCTGACTCCTCAGCTGTTTCACTCTGGTGGACAGTGGAGACAAGCTGCTTCTGCATTGGGTCTCCAGGGCACCACTCTGGGTGTTGCATTCTTTCCAGTCCCCGTGACACAGATTGTGTCCTGGCCCCATCACTCTGTACTTGGGTGCCAGACACAAACGAAGTTACAGTCACTGGAAAGTCCCCACTCAGAAATAATGTGACTATCTGAGACAGCCAGATATTCTCATTCCTCTCAAGACAAAAGATAAAGGAAATACATATCTATTCTATGTCAACATGCAAGCCAGAGCTACCAGAGTAGCAAAGTTGAAGGGTTTCCCTGTGGTGTGTGCTGGTGTCTGCCTACAAGGAAGAGGGAAGGCATGTCACCGTGGTGGCAGGGAGGATGGCCAGCCAGCACAGCAAGCTGCACCACACTACTGCCTGCTGCATGGCTGAGAGAGGGGTCAGTGCTGACCAGAGCACTTGCAGCATCTCCTGCTCACCACCACTGTGCTTCCTTCTTAAATGCACACACTCAGATGCAATGCCTGGACCATAGCTGTGCTCGGTTCCGTGCATCACTCTGCCCTCCCACAGCTGGACTGGAGCCCTGGAGTGGGAATGGGTGAGGTAGGAGATGATGAAATGCCTCTTTTAATGGTTGAGAAAGGAACAAGTAACAAGTTTTCTGCTTGTGGTACTGGACAGGTTGGGGAATAACAAAAGGAGCACTTACACTGAAAAACGGGGTTAATCTTAACCTGACATGCTGAACACTTTGCTTAGTGAAAAGAAGGTCTGCAGATATCCTCAGAGAAAAGGAAATATAGGTGCACAAATTTGATGTGAAGGATTACTGCCACAGGGAAAAAAAATTGTAAAAGAAAAATTGAAGCTTCAAATTATTCTCAGCTCCAAATGGAGACATCTTGATCCTGCAGTTAAGAAAAGCTTTTCATGAATTGCCCAAAAATTCAGGTCATGAAACTACATCTAGAATTAGATGCAGGACATTCACTTAACAAATGTGTCTATGGGGAATGGTTGAAAATTACAGTTTCCTTCTAATCAAAAAAAGTGCCTTTTCCTTGAACAGAAGACTAGTCAGCATTGGTTTTCAAAGCACAATGAACATCATATTTCTGATTTTCCTTCTTGTGCTTTTTGTTGTCATTGTTGTTGCTGCAATGATAAAAGAGGAGCGGCACTACGTGAAGGAAGTGAACTACGTGAAGCTCAACCAGACTTTAGAAATTCCATGCCTTGAGGACACGACCTCAGAAAATTTGTCCACTTATCCTTTGAAATGGCTAGTGGTAAGCAGTTTTCATCTCAGGAATAAAGTTCAGAAAGAACTACAGGGTTTTTTTGCAGATTGAAATAGAAATGTTCTACTTTGCTGCATCCTGCAGAATCTGCTAAACAAAACGTATCAGTTGCTTTGACCAGTGATAATAAAGTATAAGCATGGTTTGCAACATAGACACCACAAGGAATAGCTATTAAAGAAACAAAGAGGGAAAATTCCAACTTAGTTTATTTTTTTCAGGAGTACACACAGAGCAGGTCCATGGAAAGCGGCAAAAGTAACTGAACTGAAATATTCCTTGCATTGGACTTCTCAGGGATTTTTTTTCTGTAGTGAAGATTTAGTATCTGAAAAATGCATAGTTACTGTGTAGGGTAGTGAGATATCAGGCTGCTTTGAGATAGGAAAAAACCATATTGACTAATGTTTTTGGTTTTGTTAACCTCTGTGTCATAGATGCCTGCTGAAGACATGCAAACCCAGTTATCTAGCTAACCACATGAAAAACTATTTTTAAGCAATTTGCTGTGAGATATAAAGCTTGCTATATTTTTGTGTGTTATCTCACTTTTTGGATAAATATTTATATGGATGTTTTAATGTAACCTTTTAGTATTCATTTCAGTATGTAGAGATAGGCATCAGCAAGCAGTGTCCTTGAGCTTTGCCTGTTAATTTATATCTATTGTCACTGAGGAGCTGTAACTCTTGAGGGTTTTCTTAAAGGCAATTTTCAAATATTTTAGGTTTTTTTAACCTTTTGTTCTGGCTCATTATCTATTTAGATCTCCCCTATGCAGGTCATTCTTAATATTAAAATTTTAATTTTTTTTTGTAGGTAACATCTGTGTTTTTACTACTTTTTAGTTTTGCTAGTTCACTCTACAAAATAGCAGAGGAAAGGGAAAAAAACAAATCCCAAAGGTCAGCACAATGACATGTGTGGGTTGCTACGCATCATACAGAGTAAAGCTTGCAAATATGCACTGAGGCACAGATGTCCAGGATGTGCTGCCTCTACCTATACCAAAGGGGGACTGGCACACAGGCAATAAGAGGGGATTACTTTTAGTTAGTATTATCAGGGTCTTGCTATGTAAAATCTAAAAGAGCAAAGATTTTCTTGAAATATCAGCTGTATTTAATATGTATGGGATGTTCAGCATAACTTAAAGATTGGAACACTAAGAAAGCAGCTCAGTTGCCCTCTCTGAAGGCTTCAGAGATCAGGACTCACCAGACACAACTATTTACTCCATGTTTTATTGGTATTATGATGTCTGCTCTTAGTTTTGAAGTTCTGGGAAAGAACATATTTGGAAAAAAAAATGTTGCTAATGTTCACTTACTACTAACCAGTACTAGGGGTGCAAGGGAACATTTTCATAGTGGGAATAGAGTTGGCCTATAAAAAATGTTTATGTGTCTGGTCTTCACAGTTGTGTGTTTTTTTCTTTTCACAGGGCAAAAATGGCAGGAAAGAGGAACTTGTGGCCAAGGAGCCCTCCTGTCCTGCTGTGTACAGGAACAGCAGCATGCTGTACAGGCAAAGAGTCCACCTGGGTTTGAATAATGCTTTAAAGATTTTCCCCACCAAAATCAGTGATGATGGCAGGGTGTTCTTCTGCCATGTGGTGTACCACCCAGAGAGAGTTCAGAAGAGCAGCACTACGGTGAGAGTATTTGGTAAGGGGCTTATGTGAACTGCCTGCTTCCAATCACTTGGGAAGGTAACACTCCAATAGCTTTTGAAAGTGCATTTTAAAATATATGCATGTTTACCTTATTTGGGCTTTTTTCAGCTGAAATAAGGTAAAATGTTAGTAAATAGCCATGTAGTTCTTAGAAAAATTTGAGGCCACCCCTTCAATTTCTTGTATGAAAAACTAGTAGATTCATTGCACATGTATCAACCCCACTGGCATGGACATTTCCAGTGTCTCACCCTGATGTGTAGGCTTATGTTGGGACTTTGTGTGTCACAGATAAACACCTTGGTCATCAAGATCTCTACTCCCCAAATGTCTGTGCTGCTGTCATTAGGAAATCATGGCCAAAATTTAGTAGGCAGTTTGGAACTCCTGTTGTAGCAAAGTTACAACCTCAAAGGCATGTGATGTTCAACTGCTGCCAAAGGCTCTGGCTCTGAAAATGAGGGTCCTTCCTGGGGGTCCCAAACTGGTCAGGAGCAACATGGGCTGGCATTTCATGCTGGAAGGCTTTCCCATTTTTAGTTACTTTTACTTCCTCTATTCCCTTCCTAGTGGCTTAGGAACTGCTCTACAAACTCTTAGAGAAATGCTTCCTACTGAAAACCAGAATGTATTTTCTTCTTATAGAGCAATGGGTCTGAAAAACATATTTCCAAAGTTCCTGAAAGGAATGGTGTTAAACACTGAGTCTGTCAATAGTTCCTTGACTGTACCTGCTTATCCAAGGAAGCCCAAGGTTTGAAGTGTGGTCATGCTAGACTGATGGTCCGATTTCAATGGGGAGTAGCAAAAGAAAAAACCAAAACCTTTGTCTGGGGACTGTTGGCCACTGACGTAAAAGACATAAAAATAGAAGTTAATGATCTAAAATTTCCTCTTGCGTTTACATGACTCAGACATGAGTCTTCTAAAATCAACATTTGTCAAATAGTGAGAGTGTTACCTGGGTAATTGTTCAAGTATACTAACATACTTGAGCTCTCCCCTTTCCTCCATCACTGCTGATGCTCTTCCCTTGTTTATGTGTCTGTTAGTCTAAGAGGCTGATTTGTTTGGCTTTGTCTCTGAACAACTGTGTGATGTGTGCTTGTCTATGCATGCACTCACATCAGCATATTAGTGCAGCAGGGTAGAGAGGCAGACAAGAGGAAACAACTGTGATGCTTGGCAGTGAACAGCCTGTGAATCTCCCAATAAGTGCTGGCTGGCTTTGGACCAGGGCACTGTGCCATCAGCCCCTCTCACAGGGGTCCCAAGGGCAAGGTGCCTGTGGCTCCCTTATAGCCCTGAGGTTTGTGGTGGGTGCTGAAGAAGGTCTCTCAGAATTCAGGCAAATAGAGTCCTTACCTTGAAGGAAGTGTGGTTTTTGTGCTCCTAGCCCTTTCATGTCTGATAATTTGCAGGTGAAATAACTATTTTACATTGTGTGTCACTCTTTTCTGTTACCATTTGCTGAAGTCACATTGCTTATGATTGCATCATACTAGCCTTTCTTCATTTACCTCTCTTGTGCTGCAGCAGGAGAGAAGGCTGAGAACAGAGAATTTAGAGCCTCCTCTGCACCAGCCCACACACCTGTGCACTACTGGCAGGGCAGAACAGGCAGAGACAGTGGCCAGAATAATCCAGCACTCAGTTGACATTTAGGGACAGAAAAATGCCCACTTCAAATGACAGTACCTCTCGACAGTGGCCAGAATAATCCAGCACTCCAGTTGACATTTAGGGACAGACAAATGCCCACTTCAAATGACAGCACCTCTCTTGTTTCTTGTGCCAAAGCTGACCAGGGAATGAAGAAATAAACATAGATGTCTCAGCAGTTAGATCCAGCCTCAAGTGACTGGGACAGGATCTAAAGCATGATACATGTGTATACATTGTCAGCATGATAATGTTACATTTGTCATCCTGGCCATTAGTAAGGATGCAGCTAGAGAAAAAGGCCAGCTGAAACTTGGGGAGATTTTTCCATCTTGGCAAGCCAGTATCTTCCCTGCCACCCAAACTCTTGTGCAATTGAAACCCATGGGCTAGGTGGAATAAAACAAGGGAGAGAGGGAAGGCAGTTATTGCACCACAGTACTGTAAAGGGCAGGAGGAGGAGGAAAAGGAGGAGGAGGAAGAGGAGAGGAAGGTGCTGTCACCTCTGTAAAGCTCCTTCTGCAGTATCACCCTGACAAATACTTCAGGCAAGGCTAAACACAGCAGAGACAGACTAAGTCAGAGGGGTGGCAGTGGTGCTTCCTCACAGTGTGCTAAACACAGCAGAGACAGACTAAGTCTGAGGGGTGGAAGTGGTGCTTCCTCACAGTGACTTGAGGTAGCTTGAGTATGACTGAGCAGGAGAGGATGGGGAAGTCATGGAAAAGCCTCTCAATGCAGTTGGGAGTCTTGGTAAGTAGGGTAAAGACAGACAGTCAAACAAGAGAGTTTTTTTTAAGAAGTTACTTTTGGACTGAAATGCTTTAAAATATTTCTTTTCTAGAATTGAGGCCTTTTAGATACAAGTTTCTGAGAAAACCTATGGCCTTTTCACATCTAATTTTGCCAAATATTGATTTCTCCTTTTTGTAAGAGTAAAAGCTCAGCAGCAGAAACTACTGAACTAAATATTGAATTTCTGCTAGATCCAAAACAATGGTAAATATCCTAGCAAGACAAATGAATGTCAAGCTGTTAACAGGGGCTAAGATGTTAAATGGAAAAGATCTATTAGATCATTCAGAGCTATGCATGAGAGCTACCTTCCAGAACAGTTACCCAGCAAAATGTCTTCTGAGAAACCAGAGGATAGCGGCCAATAAAGATGTGTAAAAGTGTACCTGTTCTCATTTAAAAAAACCAAAAAAACCAAAAAAAAAAAAAAAAAAACAAAAAAAAAAAAAAACCCAAACAAAAAAAAAAAAAAACCCAAACAAAAATAAAAAAAAAAAAAAAGGAAGAGCATGCACTAGATCAAATATAATTTAGTTCCCCAGCCAACTTTTTGCTGAGATTAGAAGATCCAGTTTACCAGCCTTTTCCTTACATCTGAAAAAGTATGGTTGTGTTCTGCCACCTCCACTATCATCTGTACCATTTTGGCAAGGCAGAAACAAGAATGAAATCTTAAGACAATCATTTTCTTATAGGAATAATCTACCAAACCCAACTACCCCTCCCCCCCAAAAAAAAAAACCCTAAACAAAACAAACCCACAACTACCCCTCCCCCCCAAAAAAAAACCCTAAACAAAACAAACCTACACAAACAACCTCCCTAAAAAACAATAACAATAAAATCATTTTAAAAACCCTCCATAAACCAGAAGGGAAAAAAAATGTGCCCTAAGTCCAGAAAACCATAAAGCCATGATAATTAAATAGAAGTCAAGTCCAGGTATAATGTATCCATAGCATTAGGCAGAAAAATGGAAATTAAAACAAAAGAAAGAAGTCAGGAGAGTCCTTGGTAGATTAGCTATATAGAACAACAGGGAAACTTGAGCAGTTCACCTCAGAAGGGAATGTAATGAAGTGAGGTTTAGGTTGGAAAGAGAAAGAATTTTGTAACCCCTAATTAATCCAAAGACAGTACTTGTTTCAAGTTGTTCAGTCCAGTTTCAAGGCTTAGAAAGGGTCAAAAGCACAATTTATATGAGGCTTTTGAGATTTGTTATCTATTAACACAATTTCAACAGTCCTTACTTAACAAGTCAGTCAATATTACTCCAAACCAGAGATCCCAATGGCTAATTTAGAAATGACAACTTAGAGAGGCTTACAGTACCCAGTAGCTTTAATTTACATAGTCAGCAGCATCAAGGACCAAAATGCTGTGAAAACAAAAGAAAATACTTTTTCCATTTCTTGTGGATGTGGTCATTGACAACCCACTGCTCTGATGTGAAGTTGAGCTCCGGGCTTCCTGACAAGGCAGGAAGTATCTGTGGTGTGACACTGTCATACATCTGAACAGGCAACAGCATGTGGGTAGCTGGTACCCAAAATCATTTAACATTTTGGGGGATGGTTAAAACCTTTGTAGGTGACTTTGACTGTCAGGTATCCAGAGGAACCAACAACTACAATGTGTTTCATTTCATCAGGCCTGGGAAGGGTGGCTCTGCTGCCAGAGCCATGACTGCAGGATGGTTTCAGCTTGTTTCCCCAGCAAAGCCATCCAAGCATAGTTTAGATAGACAGTGAAATACATTATGGATCCTGTGGTAGTAGCTGCTGATATAAGCTGATGCTGTACAAGCTGATGCTTGTAAACCATTTCCTTGACCTTAAATCGCAGCTGTGCAAGCTTTTATCTTGTTAGATGTGTGGGTGGAGGTAGAATTTAATTTCCACTCTTTATATGAAACAAGGCTGTTAAGTCTTATTAAAAGCTGTTACTGTGATCTTTGGTGTCCATTTCACTAATACATTTATGTTTGCTTTCCAGCTCACCCTGAGATCTCTATTAGCCTGCAGGATGGCTCAGCTGGCACCTCACAGAAGGTGAGCAATTTTGGAGCAAATAGTGATGACTGTGACCACCACCATGCCACCCCAGCAGGGCCAGACAAGCTGAGCTGAGTCAGACATAGGTGCAACCTCCAAACTGACTGAGATCACAGGAAAATAGTCAAGGCAATGAGTTAATGTCAGCCATTCTTTCCCTTCCTCTGAGAGACTCCCATCACCACAGCAGTGAACTGCTTCAGAGAGCACAAACTGGAGCTAGCTAAGGTCTTCTCTGTTGCATGGCAAAAATCTGGTTCTGTGTTAGACTTAGGAAAGATTCCAGGACAGCACAAGAGGCTGTGATGAGCCAATGATGTTGCATGGGGATGTGATTCTCCCTTTCCCTCCTCATCTTCCAGTTACCACCCAAAAAGCTCAAGCTATCTGCTCCACACTGCATAAAATCCCTCTCTGAAGAAGGTCACCTGCTACCCAGGATGTTGCTCCAAGGGGTCAGGCAGCAGAAGCCCCCACAGACCCCCTGGGACAGGAAGGAGCAGGTGCTGTGGGAGCAATGCTCAGGGCACCAACAAGGCCTGGCATGTTGATGGAAAGGTGATGATCATGCTGGGCATCATGTATTATGCTGCAAGTAGATCTCAGCTGAGGCTCACAGATGCCAATAGAGCAACTGGATCTAAGTCTGAGAGCCCTTATTTAGAGAGACTATGTGTTTTGGAGCCTCTGTGTTATCATAAGCTTGATAATGGCAAAACCTAAAGGGCTGCTGAACTGCCCTGGCCATACTTGGCATAAAAATGTCATATGTGACCCATATGTCTGACTACCAAGCCATTCTGGCTACTAGCTGTGGTGCTTTGCTTCCTGTAGCATCTATCCAGGTCGAAGCTTTCAATATGTGAGCATCCCAAATTAAGAAGGTTTTCCTTAGAAACAGAGCTTTGGGGCAGGCAGAACCTTATACTAACCATATCCACTTGCTTCAGACAAACCATGAGTCAGCTGCTTCTGCAAAACTGGTATAATTTTCCTGGTGGCCTATTTCCAGGTGTGCTGTTGGACATTGCAGGCTTTGGCCTGCACTGTCCTGTTGAACAGAGCAAGGGATGCTGCTATGATGGGGCTGGGCAATAGAAACTCCTTGAAGAGTCTCTGTCCATTCCTCATGTACAAACAGACACCAACTCCTTTACTTCTCTTTTCTGGTTTAAATCTAGTGTGGATATCAGATTTGTATTTCTTCATAGGAAGCTTTTATTTAAATATTATGACCTAAAAGTGCCTGAAAAATAAGGGAATAATGAAGAGAAAACAGGTGAAAGCAATTACACTACAATTTCAGATGTTATTTACCATGGCAGGGAAAGAATTTCAGCTGGGTAGTTTCAGTCTTTGTACTGAATGATTGACTTCTGCTGGCTGCAGTACATCAAGCTTGCTTTCAACTAAATGTGGGAACCACTTTCTTTGAAAGTGGGAGCAAGAGGGTTTTGTGCTGCATGAGTAGCACATGCTTTTTTCTTTTTTTCTGTTTAAAAGAACAAGGCAAGTTCTCTTATAACAGTACTTAGTACTTAGCACTGTTATAACCTGCCAAATATATGTAATTGGGAACATCCAGGCAGCATGAGGATGAGACTTCCCACCCTGCTACTGCCCAACCCTTCATCTAGCCTTGAGTTTGAGAACCTTCCCATCTATTCCCATCTATTTTAGGCTGGAGAAGAGGAGGCTTAGGGGAGACCTTATCACCCTCTACAACTCCCTGAAAGGAGGTTGTAGTCAGGTGGGGGTTGATCACTCCTCCCTGGCAACCAGAAGCAGGACAAGAGGGCACAGACTCAAGCTCTGCCAGGGGAGGTTTAGGTTGGATATTAGGAAGATATTTTTTACAGAGAGAGTGATCAGGCACTGGAATGGGCTGTCTGGGGAGGTGGTGGATTCACCATCCCTGGAGGTTTTCAAGATGAGACTGGATGTGGCACTTAGTGCCGTGGTCTAGTAACAACAGTAGGGTTGGACTTTGTGATCTTTGAGGTCTCTTCCAGCTAGGTTGATTCTATGATTCTATTGATTGATGAGAAATTAAATGGACTATAAACAAAAATTTTTGGAACAATTAGCATAGAGCCAGGACTACTGTATCTAAAGCACTGATTTCTGGAAAACTCTTACATATCATGTACAAGGTATCTAATTTTGTATGTTCTACTTATCATTGTGCAAGGCAGTCTTTTTCATGGGATTTGTCTCTTTATCTGCCCAAAAGAGGAAAGATTAACATAGCATTCACATGTACTTCATTCTCCTTATACACACCATGCCAATTACCAATTCTAGTGTTTTTCCATGTGAGCATTTGTCACGGGGGGCAGGAGGGCACTGTACATGTCTCCAGCTACAGCACAGGACTGCAGGGGGTTGGAGTCCATTCACCCAGGGCAATGGGAGTATCCCTGGGCTCTCATTCGACAGTGTCTGCAAACAGAAGAATGAGGAGAGTGGGCAAGAAAGGCAATAAAGAGGAAGCAAGTGCTTCCTTCCAGAGCAGAATTGTGAGTAAACAAATAGAGGGCATTGGAAGCCAACAGCCAGGTGAGAAATGTTGAAGCCTAACCTAATAACTGGCTTTTTCTGCCCCATAGCCTAATGTGAGCTGTGTCGTGAGCAAGGCGTTTCCCAAGCCAAGACTCGTGTGGTATGTGGACAGAGCAAGCCTGATGGAGCAGCCTGAAGGTAAAGCAACGTGTCAATATGACAATGGCACAGCTGTGGGAACAGTTCCCAAGAAAAGCAATGGTTTCTTATCCAGTCCTGCCACAAGGATCCTGTAGCTGTCTGTCTGAGTGAAGGGGAGAGTATCAGGCCTCCTTAAAGGAAACTGCTGACAAATGGCTGTGACCATAGCCCCCTGCAAATGCCAGTGATGGGAACCATGGTTTGGCATAACTGTGCTGTTCTTGCCAAATCTTTGGTAGTGTCTCAGCAAAGAAACCAGCAGCTATATGAGCCTGCTTTTCAGCACCAATATTTTGCATAGCTCTAATTTGTAGTTTGGAGTGTAATGAGAGGGTCTTTTGTTTTCTTTTTTTCCCCCAAGAAATTTCTGTTGAACAAGAAGACTCACAAGACAGTGAAGGTTTCTATCAATTGAGATCAACAGTGATGCTGCAAGGGACCCAGGAGACACATAAGACATTCTCATGTGTATGTCTGTTCCCCTTCCTTGGGAATGAAACACGGAATATTTCATCAGAAGAAATATTTGTTTCCTTTGGTAGGTTTTTCATAGATCTGAAACATCTGAAATGTTAAGAACAGCAAACACATGTATTCTCTGTTATCTAAAATACTGAAGAAATGCCAAGAGTATGGAAGTTTTATTGTATAACTTCATTACACAGCTTGAACTTTTTGGCAGGTTTTTTAGCTCAAGTCTTTGCCCAAGCCTCTAAATGACTTAAGAAACTCCTGCACAAACAGAATATGCTTGTTGCTTGTTTAGGCAGTATCTTGCTGTACTTCCCATGCCACAAAGTAGATTAGCATAGCCACATGGCACCAGTGATCTATATGCATCTCACTGAGTGCTCATGGCAGTGAAGCTCCCTGGAAAATCATACCCTCAGAGTCAGGGCTATGTTATATATCTTCAGTGAAACCTGCAAGATATTGAACCATTTTGGATGATGGAAAAACTCGCCTATCACCTGTCCTATAAGAATTAGCTACATGATTAGGGACATGGGGAGAAATACTGTCCTGCTTTTTTGGTGAAAGTGGGAGACTTGGTGATGCTGAGGTTTTCATCATTTCCGAGGGTAGATGGTGGTTGATGAGAAGGGCAGACAGATTTCCTTTAGCACCCTCTTGTGCATGTCTTCTTTTCAGGTGCAAATGCATAGTTACACCTGCTTTCTGTTGGTTTTTTTGGGTTTTTTAAAATTATGTGTGCTCCTGGCTGCACAAACATTATGACTGAGCTGCTGACCCCTTAGCAGCATCGACGGGTACATCATGTACTGTGACTTGCAGCTTCACTTGTGGCTGTGGATATGCTTATTGGTATGTTTTTCCACAAAATAAGACTGCATCAAAAGCCAGGGCTTACTCCTCTGGAAACATAGCTTCAGAGAGAAAGGAGATAAATCATCATTTTCTCCAAAATGACTCATTTCACCCAATATGCAGTTTTGTAGAAATATATTCAAATTGGAGAGCCGTCAATTAAAGCAGTCTACATTCTTGCCTGCAGGCTATGCTAACACTAAGATAGATCCACTCTGTATAAAAAGGTTCATGTATTTAGATGTGACAGAAAGGAAAGAATTATATTAATTCTCAGCCATGTTCTGCAAAGGTGCACAGTATGACACAAGCCCAAACTAAATTTTCAGCCTTTATAACTACTTTTAAGAACTGCTTTCATCTTTCTCTTTTTTTTTTTTCTTCACAGACAATAAGTCTAATGAAGCCTCATCTGAAGTTTTTACCACCATGGTTTCAGAAGGTAGGATAAATTAGAGAACAAAATAACTTGGGTTATGTTAGAGGTGTGTCTATAAACTCATAAAGCTGTTGTAGCATTTACAACCCTAAATGTGTAGTAAGGTACCCCTTTCTGCAGCTATGGCTTTAGAGAAAATACGATAAACAGAGATTTGGTGGTGTAATCTATCATAATTAAGACCAAGCATAATTAAACTCCAGCCTTGAGGGGCACTTAATGTTATTTCTGATGCTTCAGCTGGCATTTGGATATAGGTCTTTCAGCACTGAACTAATAATTAAAAATAACAGCCCTGCTAATGGCTCTACCTTCTGCTTAAATACACAGCCAAGATCCTCAAAGCTTTTGCCTAATTAAAGAACTGATAGGATGTTTCTTAATTTGTGAAAATTTGGTAAATCCCTACTCTGCCTCTGCAAGTTTGTCTTATTTATCTGCACATTGCAGACAGAGAAGTGTTCCCTCCACACCTCAACTGAAGCTCTTTGGAGATGCCTCTCCTGGAGCAGTTTGCTCTGCTCTGCATGGGAGGCAGCTGCACTTTAGCAGTGAGTGTATCAGAGAAAAGCTGTACACAAATGGAGCGGGAAGAAGTGTGATTTATCTGTGAGTTTGCTTCTGCAAGCACAGGTAGTGGCAGGCCCTGGGGTTTCAGCCAATACCCCACTGGGCACCAGAAAGCCATCCCAGGTATCAGGGATCCCTGAGACAGAGACTTTGTTCTCCCCTGGCCTCTGCAAGGTGATCTCTCAAAGGAACCCTAGCATCTTGCATCAGGTCACCATCCTGCTTTGCCTCGTACACTCTGCAGAAACATACTGGGAGCCAGGCACACCTCAAGGTGCCCTGCTGCTCTGTTTTCTGGACCTGTAGCATCTTTGGTATGGAGCCCTTAATGTCAACCATCTATGGCAAAATTGCTGTTAGTGCAGGCAAAGTTAAGATGCAATGCAAATGGAAAGAGCAACACTCAAAACTGTTAAAGGAGGTACAAATGCTTGCATGGGAAAGCAGGTGGAGAGTTGATGGTTACCTACTTATGCTAAGATCCAATCTGCAGAGGGTCACTCACCCCAGTGCCCTACACACGTGGCTGACCAGACAGAGGTACCTTCTGGCTGTCTTCCCAGATAGGGTTTTCTAATGGGGTGTGTGAGCTTTCATAGATCATTTCCTTCATGTACCCCTTGGAAGAGACATAATCCATCCTCCTAACCTACTCAGGGAGTACTTTGCCTCTTCTCCCAGGGAAAAAAAGAAAAATGTGAGACATCTCTCACTTGGGACATAAAAACTGTTTGGGCAGGATGTTGTCTCTGCTGTGCTTACTTGGATGGTTGACAGTTCTTTAATTACAAGGAATAACTCCCTCTGTGCTTCTTTGAGGACTTTTCAGTGCAAAGTGTCTCTGAAACGTTCTGTCAGAGTTGCAGCCTCTGAAGTGCCTCACAGATGGAGCTGTGCAGGTGCCACCACCAGGTCATATATGTTATTTCACCATTCATGCTAATAAGGTGCATCTCTTTGTATGGAATAAACCCATGTAAATCACTTCTGCTTTTTGAGTTGAGGGGCCAGAGGCTCCAAAGTTCTTTTCCCCCAAACCTTTGTTTCCCTAGAAATTTCACAGCAGCTACCTCAGGGGTGTCATGTTTCTCTCTGGACCACTTGGCTGAGTTACGCCCTGAAAAATTATATGGAAATTAGTTGTGCTGTACTCTTTTGCTCTGGAACCTTTGAATCACCTACTTTCCTAAAGCAGAATAAACACCTTTCTTATGCTGAGTAAAAGTATTTCCTTTGATTTATTATAGACTTTGATAATTCAGCACTGTTATCAGCTGTCACGGCTGCCTCAGGTGGGGGAGGGAGGTGGAAATAAAAGCCTTCTTTATTACTTATTCAATATATCTAAGATCTCTGCTTGACCAGTGCTTAAATGCAATGTACACAGAGCCATAGGTGTGCCAGGAAAAGGTCAGAGTGCTCTGGTAGTGATGGTACCTGTGTGCTGCTGAGTGGGAATTTGTGAGCTGTAAAGTTACCAGAGAAGAGATCTGACAGAAATAATGCTAAAGCTGTCATGTTAGGACAGCGTATGAAATGGCATGCTGAATATGGCATATTATTCTTATGTCTTTGTGTAATACTGAATAAAATTCCTGTACAACTATAAATAAATTTGTCCTGTTATGACAGAGAAGTTCACGTGATTGAAAAGTTAAATCCACCACGTTTCCTTGACCCAACAGTAGTGCATCATTTCCATTCATTAATTATGTAAAGTAACTAATTCTGCTTCACCAGAGAATGCACATAGATAACTACATAGAACCATCTTCAGCACTTGAGAGGAAACCCATAAGAGCAGGTGATCTCCTGGGCTTATACACCTGTGGCATGTTGTCATGGACCATTTCTGGCAAGGCCCTGTTTAAGTGGGGGAGTGCCACCATCAAGTGCTTGATCCACTCCACAGTAGTTAAACTGAAGCCTGTGTATAGCAACATAAAATAATGCACACAGCCAGCCCACATGGTGGGTCAGCATCAATAACATCAGCTGAATGCCCCCTGAATTTGTGGGATACGTTTTGAGCATCTAGCCTTAACTGGGATTTCTGCTGCAGAGCCTGCATTTACCCAAAAGCTGCTGCAAGCTCTTTGATCTAGGTTGTTTTATGATTTATTAATATTATTTTCTAAAGAGCCTATCGACTAAATGTGATATCGTGTAATCCATTTGTCTTTAGAGCACCAGTCGACGTCTTTGGCCTCTCTGGACTTCACAAGTCAAGCAAACTTGGCTCCTGCTTCCATAACACAAGGTAAATCAATTCAGCCAAAATGTTTTCTCTATTGCTTCAAGAATGTTGGAGAAAGACACATAAACACAACAATCGTCTTGCATTTTTTTAGCAAACAATTTAATGTCCACTGAAACCCTTTTCCTAGTGCATTATAGACTAGGAAGTCTACAGACACAGTTAGTGTAATCACAGTTTAAAATAAATATATGAGAAAATGCTGTCCTGATTTTTATCTTTTTTAATGGTCCTTTAAGGATATATGCATTAATTTCAGCAAGTGAACAGACATGGAATATATATATATATATATATTAATTACAGTGATTTTTATATTTATTACAAAGAATACCTATTCTCTTTAATTAAATATCATACTAAAATAGAATTACATTAGAGCTAGAAAAAGTGCAACCCAAACATCAGCGCACAGAAGTACAAATACAAAGCACTGATAAAATATTTACAACAGATGACTCAACAGTGAGTTCTCTGGCCTGGTGACACTGAGGCCAGTGGAGGGCAGGGTAAGCCACTTGAAAGGATTTAACCTGGATTGCCCAGGGAGAAGTATGTGCACCAGCTGCCTGAAACAGTGGAAGCTGAGAACCTCCCACCTTCTGATCTCAAAATATAGGGTTATGCCCAGCAGAGTGCATTTTCTTGTAGCACCGCCCTTCTTTTTTCTTTAAAGTCTCTGTCCATTTTGAAGCCCAGCTGTTGACCCCTGTAGGACTGTATGGTTTTAAGCAGCAAATAGAAGGGTGCTGGGGCTGCCCTCACCAGCAGCAAGACATGTGCTCAGTGCTACACCTCCTGAAAAAACACATTCATGGCACACACTGATGACAAACTGGCACACATGAAACAGCAGCACAGGCAGCACAAGGTGAAAGGCAATGTGTCAGGTTATTGTCAAATGCTATCTTCCCCTCCTCAAGAGCACCAAAGCTTTGGCTCAGCAATGATCCATCATTGAGGCAGCCATCAGCAAGAGAGGATTTGGATGTTGGTATTTATGTTAGCCTTGCTCTCCAGAAAAAGAAAATTGGTTGCAACAGACTAACTTTCATGAGCCTGTGGGGCATTGACTGTCCTCCTTGGGCTATGCAAGTCAATCCTGCAGCCTTCACTCAAAGTAACCTACACTATACTATAGCAGTATTTACCCAGAGATCAGTGAGTAATGTCATGGGCAGTGTGGGAGGTAATACTGGAGGAAGACACTGAACACAAGATTTTGTCCTGCCCCAGAAGAATGATCTTTGGGAGCTGAATCACTGAACATCTAGCTGTGGGGCATGAAGAGGCTAGACTGAGATAGGCCAAGTCAGGAATGCAGGAATATAGACTACAGCAGCACTGAAATAAAACTTGGCTGCTTCTCACTGCCTTCCCCATCCCCAAAGTAGAGACACCTGCCTGTCTGACAGCAGAACAGCAAAGTTGCTTTTCCAAGTGGACTGAAAGCCTTTCTGTCTCAACAAAGGATTTACTGACAAAGACTATAAACGTACAATGTGAACAGAGAGGATTCTCCTCACTGAATTACACATCTCCACTGGTTGTGGAGGTACGAGGTCAAAGTCATAATGTAAGATGGAGCTGAGACATTCTTCTTCTGTAAGTAGCCCAGGAAACAACTGCCTTCTAACCAATGCTCCCAATGTGTGGTAATTGTATGCCAGCCATGGGTTAGTGCTTCTCTCTAACTCACTGCTGGTTCTCACACTGATGCCTCCATCAGTTTCTTGAGCAGATCCTCTGGGCTGCAGCTAAGTCAGGATGCCAAATCCAAGTCTGACATTTAAGACTACTGGTTTGGTTCAGTTCCTGCAGTTTTCCAAGTTTTTAATGAAAATCTAAGAGACAGCTGGGAATGGGATATGAGGGAAGAGTGCACATATATATACAAAAGCAGGAGAATGAGAGACAAAACCAAAGCTGTTAAAACTGCAGCCTGGTCTTTGCTTAGCTTCTGTGGTAGCTCTGTCTCAGAGCCCAGAGATGCTCAGGCTTTGTGCGATGGGTTACAGCTGCATTTCACCTTCTCAGGTCTGTTTAGATGGCTTTATGATATTTTTACAAGAAGGAGGCAGTTGTTACGAAAGATGGACTCTTTTTAATAAATGTGAAATAGTTCTCTTGGGAAAATAGAGGTCTAATTGCTAGCCACCATCTGTCTGTGTTTGAATATCAGAAAAACAGCTAGCTGAGCTCTAGAAATCTTAGCACTTAAAAAAAAAAATCCCAAAGGAAAATGTTAAATAAGTTGGCATTTAGCACGAGACATTGCAGACGTGACTTCTGTACAACAGCTTCTTCAAAACTTCCCTTTGCTAGTTGGGAAAACAGTTTTGTTTCACTGGAACTGATGAAATCCTGTCTAAATTCTGATTTATGTACATTTGTTCATCGCTCTGCTGGCTTCAGGTCAAAACAAGCCAGTGCACTCGAACTCCTGAGTTTTGCCTGAAACTAAGCTGGAATATAAAAATGCTTCAAATGTTTTCTCAAAGTTTATTCATCTATCTCAGCAAACTCCTCTTGAGTTTCTAGCTTGTGATAGGCTTTCAAACCAGACACAGAGTTATATAGTGCTTGTCTGAGGGAAGCCAACATCTCAAGTAGCAGGCTACAACCATTTGACCTCGTTAGTCAGGAAATGGGGGGAAAAAGAGGGTGAAAATGAAAAACAAGTCATGCTGTCTACAGCATTTTTACAAGCTTATGTGTTGTTCATCAGGAGCATTGACTTCTACCACAGAGACAGAACACTATACCAGCCACAAAGCATTCAGTGAGGGTTTGACAACAGCATGTGAGTAGATGATGCATTTCTTTTGCTTCATAGGACTGTAACAGGGGAGTTATCAAGACAATGGTGGGGGCTGTGAAGTGCAAATGTGGAACCAACTTAGAGTGTTGGGTTGCAAATCTACAGTGATCTGGAGCATCTTGCAAAAAGCACAGAAGTAGGTCCTCAGGCCCTCAGTTTATGATGCCTTTGCTGAGAGCATTAACTCTGTGCTGTTTATTTTCAGCTGCTAGTTGATAGTCATCACATTGCCATGTGAAAATTATTGCTAAACATGGAAAGGTTGTGTCTGAGCAGAGGCCAAAAGTCAGGTGGAGAAATCTGTACCAGCTTTTCAATACTTCACAGAAGCAATTTCCCTGTTGAGTTCTGCTGAGTTTGAAGATAAAGGCTTGAGTTTCCAAGCCATCAAGGATTTACAGTGTCAAAAGAGGAACAGAAAAATGTATGAGTATCCTGGTTTCATTAGCCGCATTCATTTTAATAATATTACAATTGAGAGAGTCGCTAGGCAAACGTAGTGAGTACCGAAGGTAGTTTATAGATGAAATAAATTGCCAGTGAAGCTAAATAAAATCGTAGAGCAGCAGTGAAATAATGAGATAATGTGGAGCAATAAAGGCTGGCTAATAGAACATTGAAAGGCAGTCTCATTAAAGATCAATAAATCAATAAAAAAAACCCCTAAGGTGAACAATTTTTCACAAGTCTTTCCCTTTAGAAAATCTCTGCTCAGCAGTACAAAGCCCAGAGTGACTTTCTTTATAACATCTTGGTTTGTCTTTGTGCTTTTGGAACAGGCAGGACCTGTCAGTGCACTTTTGCATTTGCATGGGAGACTTCTTTTTGGCTGAAGTGCAAATGTAGCAGCCGCTTTCCATTTTCTGAATATATTTTTTGGCAGCACTCCAGTGACTATTTACCCACGTATAGCCCACAACCATGCATTTAGACCACAACCTTGTGACAACTTCTAATGCTTCACAATTCTGCTCTTGCACAGCTTGCCGGTTGCAAGTTTTGCTAAAAGCGTGCTGAAGCTATTTGCAGGAGACACCGTGTGGTGCACCACTCACCCTCACATCCCTGTCACTGCTTCCCTACAACCGTACCCACCTGACCACCAGCTGAGAGATAATGGCCTTGAAGGGTCCTCAGTCCTGCAGCTGTAATTGAGGGCAATTTCAAAGCTCACGGGCACCAGTGAGCCTGCTGAGGAATGCCAACCTGTGTTCCTGTGCCCTCGCAGAGCCATTTGGGCTCATCCAACAGAGATTGCCATTATCATTTTGGTCCTCAGAAGCTCTAACATAAGCCATTATGTAAATAAGAATAAGTACTGCTCATCAGTGTGCTGTATAGAGCACAGTGCTGTGGGATTGCTAAGTGTATATCCTTTTTTTTCTAACTTTTTAAAAATGCCAGATCTATCATGCTTATTCCCATCAAATTAAACACCTAATAAGCAAGAGGAAATGAACTGAATTAATATCCAAAACTCCCAGTGAATTTTTAGAGTGCCCTAAAACCGGACTGATTTTCATAGGGTTTTAATGCGTACGTACACACACACACCTGAGCACTCAATTTCAATCAAAGCCAACATCACATATGAAAGAGATTTTCCCTGTTCTGTCTGGTTATTCATTTGCATTATTTAAACAATAGATTTTTTTTCCTTGGATTTATAAATCTGCAATTATACCAGAGACTTTCAGGTTCCTCTGTTATTTCATTTGTTGTTCGCATCAGAGAAAGGCAAAGAGTGCAGAATAGTCACAGTTGAGCCTAATAAAGCAGTCACGTACTGTCTTGTAAGATAATTGAAGGACATTATTTCTTTTCATACAGATTTGAATGATTCCACCACTGAATCCCCACAAAGCCTCCGGAATGCCACGCACTCCTCTGAGAATACAACCCTGGTGTATCGTAAGTGCCGTGGCAGCTCTGGAAATGCTGTGCCATTGTCTAGCTGAGTATTTTAGCAATTATTTCACAAGCTGCAAAAATGGAGGTGGCTAGAAAAAACAGAAATGTATCCTTAGGCAGCACTGATCTTAAATATAGGTAGCTTAGTTGTATTAGTGAAGGCAAAATACCTTCTACAAACAGATGATAGATGAATTTTGTGGTTCAGACACAGTACTTGACAGAGGAGACTGAGGTTTTGCTCAGTCGTGGCAAAGGCAGGCTCTTTGTGTTGCTGCTAAGCCACTTAATATCTTTAGGTTTTTTTATTATCATCAAAGAGGTAAAAAGCTTATCATTCTCCTAGACTGCTGTACAGCTCAATGCTGGCCGGCTGGAACATCTTAAGAGCTGTTTTGCAATAGTCTTTCTTTCTTACTTCTAATATTCTTTAATTTGATAAAAGCATATTTTTTTATCTTTGTTTATTTTTTATGGTTGTAGGTCAAAAATATAGGCATCTTGCCAAGTGAATTTTGACACCCTGATCGTGGAATTGATTTCCAGTTTTCATCAGGGTGAATAATAGTGGGTTCAAAACACAGCCTTCATTTAAAATAACCAGAATAAGTTACTAAAAATATTCTGTGCCCATATCTTTTTAGGTAACCTGTCCTTTAGCATCACAGACCAGACAATTTCAGTTACCAGAGAGAAAGATTTATTTACTACCAGCAGTCTGCTCAACAGTACTGGTGAGACATTATCCTATAAATCCTCTTCTTCCAGTGTGCTGTTGCAGTAAGCAAGAAAAGCAAAGAAGCCCAAAATCAGGTGCATTATATCCATTTGACCAAGGGCTTTCAATAAAGGGAAAAGAGGCAAAAGGAGGAGTCAGAGCTGCTGTGTTCTCATACCGCACGTTGTCATGGGATTTTGGCATTCCAGCTTTCTCCCTCCATCTGCAAGCTAAGTCCCAGTGCATGTTTTCTTCCAGCAGGAAAATTTGGCCAGTCACACTTCCGTGGCTCAGGGGCCTCTCATGGCTCATGCAGTGTGGTGGACTTGGTGCTTGGACACAGCACTGGCTACCATGGTGGCTAAGGCCCAGGCTGGGTGAGGTACCAGTCTCTCCAGCCTCACAAGGGTTGTGGTGCCAGCACAACACGAGGTGACACTGAGGTGTATCACCCATGACGTGTGCTCCAGCCCCCTCTGGCTTCTGGCACCCAGACCACTGCTGCACCCTCTGCATCATCTGGAGAAGGACTATGGTGCTTCTCTCCTTTTTCTCTGTACTTAGGACCCTAAGGGCACCTCTGTGAGCTGCCAGCACCCCCAAGAGTGGCTGTGGAGCAGGGGAAATGGAGGAATCCCAGCACTGCAGTGGGGAGAGGCAGCTGCAGGGAGGCAGGGGTGCTGTACTGCCAACAAGAGCCCACCTCAAAAGGCAGCTGAGCCCTTGTCCAGATATTTCAGCAGGGTTTGGTGTCAGTGACATGAAAAATAAGCTGTTGGGAAGGAGGGTTGGTGTGGCCAGCTGTGCCTGGCTGCACTGTGACATGGCCAGCTGGGCCTGGCTGCACTGTGACATGCCTCCTCTTTGCAGAGAAGCTTTTCACGGAAAGAGAAAGCCAATGGGTTTTGGATGAAATGCTTGCTGGATTGTCCTTGAATAATTTCATCATGTGAACTGATGGGTGGCCGAAATCTGCTCAGAAACCCAGTCAGAACAAAAGTGGGTTAAGCCCATAAATCAGAGCTGCGATGCTCAGAGTTTGGGATCCTCAGCCTGGGAACACAGCAATGCAGTGTTGATCTGGGGCTGTGCTGACACCAGTACTCTGCTGAGGGGGAAGTATTGAGCAGCAGGCACAGCAAGCACACACAGATTTCCCTCCTCACTGAAGGTGTTCTTCTGAGCCCTGACTAGTGTGTCTCTTACAGGTGCTGGGAGGAACATGAAAGCCAGTCACTTCCCCTGGCCAACAGTGGTAGCTGTCCTGCTCCTCTTCTGCAGTTGTCTAATAGCTTTAGGCATCAGGAAATGGTGCCAGTACCAGAAAGAGATGTAAGTACAAGTGAGGGGAGCCACAGGGGCAGGAGGGGTGGCACAGAAGGCAGCTCAGACTCTAACCCAGTTGTTTGGATTTACCCCTTCTCATTTGAGATGACTCATAGTGCATGAGGCCTTTAAGTACATAGATAGCTAATGCCTTTTTTTCATACAGTCATATGAAAAGACAAGTGTTGTCAGTTCTTTCATCTGTTCTGTGGGTTATCTTTAAAATAAACTTTAAGAAAAGAGCTGCAGTGCAGCTTCAGGGTGTAAGGGAAGAATAAGAGTCAAATTTTGTCCCCAGAGTCCCCCACTTCTATTAGCCTCCCTACTAGCTGCTTTTGCTTTCTCATTTTCCATGTTACTTGAGGACATGTTTTAATGAAATGGTACTTCTAGGGCAACTCTATTTGAGTTGTGAATAATATATGTGAAAGTAGGCTACCTGTAACTTAATCCCAGTCAAAGAAGCATTGAGTTTGTAATTATTTCCAAAGTTTAATTCCCCAATAAAGTACTCAGAGATCTGGTGAAAGCAGTATCTAAGCGACAATTATTTTAATCTTACTTGTATTACTAAAACTTCTGAAAAATATGATGCTATAGTGATAATCAATCACTTATGGTTCTAGAAAACCCTTCTGAAACACAGCTGCAAATCAAAATTAAAAACAGCATTGATTTTTTCACTTATTTGGAATGGGACCCTTTATTTATCTTGGCCTATAAATTTACCAAAAGGATAAGTTATGAGTCTTCAAATATATCTTCAGAGAGCAGTGTGAGCAAAAGGTCACTGCAAGGATTTTGAATGGTTCATCAGGACCATGTTCTGTTCTTTTAAAACATGAATAAAGTAAAATTGTGACGTGAGAGCTGAGAAGGCCAAATGAATACCAGGAAGTGTGATGGGGTTATAAAACAGAATCAGGGAAGTCGCAGTATGTAAGAGATAATGTCAGGTGCTCTTACAATGACTTAGTGTCCATCTGCCTCCTCTGGTGAACATTTTACAACAGTCTTTTATGAGGTTTTGCGTCATAGTGCAATTCTCTTTTATTTCAGTATGGACAGACCTCCATCTTTCAAGCCACCACCACCTCCCATAAAGTACACCTCCATGGTGGAATCTGATGGGACTCCCCCATCCTGCCACGAACTGGAAAACCTGTAACATTGCCTACACACCTTGTGTAGCATGCAGAAGACTGACTCCATTAAAAGGCTCTGCCTTTAAAACAGTGATCACAGGAGTTGGGTATCAATGACCCTTATTAAAATTCAGAGCACCTACTTGACATTAATGTTGGAAGCTGAGCACTCCTTAGGACACTTACTTCATCCTATCTATCTCTATGTATGTATTACCTTAACACCATTGTGAGTGTCACCATGAGATTACACGTGCTTAATTTGAATTGGGTGATCAACTGGGAATTTGCTGTCTTGTTAATGGGAGCAGATTAACACATCACTCTGCCAGCCTGCCTGAAAAGTGTTGAAGCTTCTTGTTTTACTGTGTGGAGAGGTGACACCTCTTCCGTATGGACACCACAACTACATGAGAAACAGTGGCTTAACATAGGCTGTTTGAAACCTACACAAGCCGTTTTTACAATTATTTTTTTTACTGTACAAATAGGACTAACATGACCAAGCACATAATTTTGTGTCGCTGTGAAACCAATCAAAAACTAATCAGCACCTTACACAGAAAGAAAACAGTCTGCATCTCTTAGCAGGGGGTTGCAGCAAAGGATTGCAGGGAGGGGTTGGTGAGATGAAAGGTCATGGTGCAGGCCCAGTGGAAGTGTTCATGAAGACTCATTTGCTGTTGGTGAAGTCACAAGAAACAGCCAGTTTTGGGCTCATGCACAAACCACCTGTGGACTCTGTGGAGCAGAGACTTAAGGACTACAGTGTGAACAAGAAGCCTAAATATAATGGAAAATTCTAGTCATTTTGCAAGTGCTGTGCCTTTGAAACAATAATTACTCTTGAGTCTGCTTTTCTGGTATTATATTTGCAGCACATTTGAAGAAAAAAATAAAAGGAATATAATAATTTTGTTCTCCTTTTGTCTTATTGAGCTTCTGCCATTTGCCTTCACATTTTTCAAGACCTCATGGGTAGTTTCCCAGGTGACTTAAGCCTGTGAAAGAGATGTTCCAGTCTGTTCTGCCTGGGCTACATATTTCCTTGCATTGACACTAATGAATAAATGATGGTGCAGAGAGTGGGATCTGCTCATCCTGCTGCAGAGTTCTCAGCCAGGTCAGCAGCTGTGTGATCACTAATGCAAGGCACCAGAGTTGCAGCAGGAGGACTGCTTTTGGCAATAGAGTGATCTTGCATTACGTTCAGGCAGTCAAGAGACCATCCCTCTAAGCTTGTTTGAAAATGTATTGTTATCACAATGGTATTCCTGTAATTAATGTAAATCAGCTAAAATTCAATCATGTCAGGCTTAAAATTGATATTCTGATTTAGGAATGGGATTTGCTTTATTTACTGTTCAACACTGGTCGATGAGTGTCAGGGTTCAGAGCACTGTATTTCCTGGGACTTTAGATTAAATGAATGACTTACTGGAAAGAATGATCTAACAGGCCTTTTTACAGTACTTTTTGTATTATTTACCTTATAGTACAAGCAGTTCTAAATCCATCATCCATGCTGAACAGAAAACACTCTTTTTCCTACAAAACTACACAGACCCTGCATGCATGGAAGGCTCAATGTTAATGAGTGTGTCATGTCTGTGTGGGGCTGGGCATAGAAGCAAAGTAGTTTACCTTTTGTCATACTACCCGTCTTTTTGTCCTTAAGAAATTGGAAAAAGCAAATAAACAGCTGGATAGCCATATTCCACGGGGTGTGGAGAGCCAGGACTTTCTTCCTTGCCATTGGATGAGCTCTGCCAGAGGAGGTTTAGGTTGGATATTGGGAAGAGAATTTTTATGGAGAGAGTGATCAGGCGTTGGAATGTGCTGCCCGGGAAGGTGATGGATTCACCATCCCTGGAGGTTTTCAGGATGAAACTGGATGTGGCACTTAGTGCCCTGGTGGCAATGGTAGGGTTGGACTTGAGGATCTTTGAGGGCTGTTCCAACCAGGTTGATTCTATGATTCTACGACTATCCATTGCACACCTGTCAAAGCAGAGGGGTTATTTTACTATCTCAGATATTTTGATCCCCACGTTTGCTTCTGGCCAGGAAAGTTCCCTCTGACCCTGGGCACTGCTCACGGGTGCCACGGCTGCCTGCGGTGGGGTCTCACTCCCCGATCCGCCCATCCAGAAGGATGCTGCTGCCGCCTCGGCTGATGGGAAGCGACAGGGTAACGAGGTTGAGGAGCTCCGGGTGGGAGTCCCCGCGCCGGGACGGAGCGG
>NW_008683584.1:0-957 GCF_000695815.1 Acanthisitta chloris | reverse complement strand
CCAAGACACTACAAAATACACCTTGGGCTCCCCAAAACATCCTGGAGCTCCCACAGGACCCCCAAAACACTACAAGGTACACCTGGGGCTCCCCAAAACATCCCAAAGCTCCCAGAGACCCCCAAAAACACCCCCAGAGACCCCAAAAAACACTACAAAGTCCCCCTGGGACTCCCCAAAACACCCCAAAGCTCCCACAGTGATACCGAGAACAGCCTGAAAACAGGAATTGAACGGTTGAAGCTGAAAGCACAAAGGATAACTTCACTAATTGAAAAGGTTGCATATGTGTTTGTTCATTAACCTGAATAAAACCACATGTCAAAGGCCTAGGGCAAATCTATTCCGAAAACTTGAGAGAAATATCCTGTTGTCAGGAAAAGAATTTACTTCGTGCTCAGAAAGGGATGGGATGAAACAAAGAAGCTAAAAAAACTAATCAGTGATGCACTGGGAGTTACTTACTAAGCAGCTGGTGCTGCCTGTTTGTCCTTGCTCTACCCTGACCTGCACTTCAAAGGGAGAGGATACCAACCAGGGCCAAGAAGGAATTGATAAGAGGAACAGGCCCCAAGAAAGGAATTTAGGGATGCTCCAGCTGGGCAAACAAAGTAGGCTCCAAAAAGCAATTAAAGGCCTGGTGAAGCGAAACGAGGGAAGAAATAAATCAAGGTAGTAGCTCACAGATGTTACCTTATCTTGCCAGATGTGTAGAACAGTAACTTTAGGATTGCTTTAGCTTATTAACACAAGGAATACCTCAAGTTAAGCAATATATGTAAAAGCCTAACTGTAGAATAGGTAATGTATGTAGAAAGTTAAAGGTTGTACAGTAAGTCAGGGAACCTACACACAAAAGCAGTGAGAAAGGAATTGCCAGCTCTAGGGTCACAAGGAGCAGGAACAGACTCCCTAACAGCAACGGGAACAGACAAACAACAACGGGAACAGACTAAC
>NW_008683583.1:0-220 GCF_000695815.1 Acanthisitta chloris | reverse complement strand
CCCAAATCCATGGGACCCCAAAATCCCTGGGACACCAAATCCATGGAACCCCATGGATGGGAGCCCCAAATCCCTGGGACCCCAAATCCATGGGAAACCCAAATCCATGGGAATCCAAAATCCCTGGAACCCGGAGATGTGTGTGTGGAAAGGAACAAATCCTGAGGACATCCTGGATTTGGGGTGCCAGGTGTGCCAGGGGTGGGGATTTTGGGGTGCC
>NW_008683582.1:741-1073 GCF_000695815.1 Acanthisitta chloris | reverse complement strand
AAAACAAATGAAGAACAAATCTTCATTAAAAAAGAGAATTCTGAGAGATTTCCAGCAGTAAGCAGAAGACACACAAGAGATGGCCTGAGCTACCAGTAGTCACTATGAGAAATAGTATTGGGTAAGAAAGTGAAAACAGTCTTACAATCTTTGGGAAAGAAAGAGGAAGAACAGATGACAGCAGAAGCTGAACGAATGTGTATCTGACCTACTGAGCAAATTTGGGCCAGGCCTGATTGGTTCTCTACACACTGACACACATGGCAGCAACTCGACTGGAGTCACACTCCTCTGCTTTCCCTGGCCAAATGGATTAGCCGAAGGGATTAATG
>NW_008683582.1:0-683 GCF_000695815.1 Acanthisitta chloris | reverse complement strand
ATATTGGGAAGGAATTGCTCCCTGTGAGGGTGCTGAGGCACTGGCACAGGTTGCCCAGAGAAGCTGTGGCTGCTCCATCCCTAGAAGTGTTCCAGGCCAGGCTGAATGGAGCTTGGAGCATCTTGGGCCAGGGGAAGGTGTTCCTGCCCATGGCAGGAGGTGCAACTGGATGGTCTGTGTGGTCTCTTCCAACCCAAACCATTCCAGGATTTGATGAATTTCTGTTAACACTTCAGCCCAAACTCATCACTGCTCTCAAGTTTAGTGTGTATTTTTATCTTCTGACTTATGGGCATCAGTAAATAGGTTCACCCACTGCTCATTCCTTTGTGTTGTTGACATTCCTTGCTGTGAGGTGTGAAGTTGCATTGCTCCTGACCCAGAATTGTGTGCTGAAGGCAACACAAGCTGAGGTTGGGCAGTTGGAGGTGCTAAGGTGCAAGGTTTGGGTGGACTCAGGGAAGGCTGCATGAAGCTATAGGTACTAAGAGTGTTGACATGATTGGGGGAGGCTGTAGGTCAGAACAGGACACAGTGGTGGTGGGTGCATTACGGTCGGTTGAGCAGAGACAACAGGGAATGAGAAGGTGTGCAAAATGATCAGCAGGTGCTATGGGAGAGGACAATCTCCATCTATGTGCCCCTGAGCAACAGTTAAGCACCTTCTTCAGGGGCTGTGAAAC
>NW_008683581.1:1377-27757 GCF_000695815.1 Acanthisitta chloris | reverse complement strand
GCTTTGCCCCCACCCGGCACTCGGCCAGGTCCGCTCTCCTAGCCCCATGTCTTCTCACCCGTCCCAGCCCAAATTATAAGTCATGCGTTTCTATGATTAGCTCGGTTGAACCAGCGTAAATGGGGAGGGGTAGTTGTTTTTAAGCGTAATCTGCGGGAAGAAAAACCAGATTAAAAAGCGTAGTCGTTAGTTCTGACACTGCTAAAATGGGGATGGTAGAATTGAGAGTGTCTCGTTCTCTCCGTGTCGTTGGGAAAACTTTGGTACTGCTCGCTAATAGCTTGGCTTGTTGATAATATGTACCAACCATATGGTAGATGTGTAATTCATCAGATTCTGTCTTCTAACATATATTTTTTAATATTTAGCCACGTCTATTTTGGCTCTGGCTATACACAGCAATACAGCTCGTGGCATAAATATTAAAGCAGCAAATATAGAAATACTTCAAGATATTTAAATGCCTGTTTTATTTACTGTTCCACTAAGTTGTCACTGGGTCGTTGTAGTTCTTACTGCAGGTGTTTCTAGTTTCTTTTTTCATTCTTAGTTTTGTCATGCAGCTTTGATGTGTTCTGCCACTATTTTTTGTCACAAATAGTTGTCAAGCATGACGATGAATTGGGGAAACATCTGCCATGGTCTGCCTTGCAGATGTGATGGTGGAGAGAGCCAATCCCACTTGTGCAATGGATGAGGGTTGAGTTAGTCCCTTTAGAAAAGGCAGAATTGGGTTTTGCTAATTCCTGATTAACTCATGAAGTGAGATTGCTGTAGCTGAAGCGGTTTGGTTTAGCGTATCAGTGGTACTGCTTTTAACTGTGAAGTTTACTTTAGTCTCCAAGCAGAAGTTAAGCTGCACTTGGCACTGCTTGAGGTTACTGGCAGCTGTTAGGCTTTAAAAGAGGGCCCATGGAGGTTTTCTGGTCATTGGACATCCGGGTGACTCCACTAGATCAAAGCTAGTATATAAAATGTGTTCCTGTAAGGAAAATATAATTAATTTTATATATTTTTATTAAAATTGCCACTTGGACTGATTACAAAATTTACTGGTATGTAAAGTTAAGTTTCCCAGAAATGTTAGTTCCTGCATTAATGAACATATCCCCTGAACTTCCCTCTGAGAAGTTTATTTTAAACTTTATAGAGTACTAAATTAAATATTCCATGCCTATTGTAATGTGAAATAGTGACACGCACAAGTAGGGGATATATATCTTCAAAGGGGAAACTATATAAAACCTCTAGGAAATAATATGGCCTTGTATCCTAAAAGAGGGACCTGGATAAAGCAGGTATTACATCATGTCCCTGTAAAAACGAATCTGCTTGTTCATCTCCCTATGGAAATGCAGATTCAAAAGGAACATTGCTGAAATCAGCCTTTTGGTGCCCTATTAGTTGCATCAGGTTTTGTTTCTAAATAAAACACTACATATATGAAGTAGTGTCTAAGCTGTTAATGATGAGTTGCTAATCATCTTCACAGCAGTTGCTGAGTAGAGCCCCAGTTTTTATCATCTACTATTCCACAGGGGCTTTGCTGTTGTGTGTATCTTGTTACATGTGTTCATATTAGCAGTTCATTAAGTTTTCCATGTGGTCTTGCTCTGACTAGACATGATGCCAGTTATGAGATTTAATGCTTATTTTAGAAAGATTTAAATACTTTCTATGCCACACTTGTGGGATGGAATTGGAATACTCTTATGCCACAAGTTTCTGGCAAACTGGTTATGGTGAAGCACTTTCAGATGTTTTTGGCAAAGATATTCTTTAAACAAATACAATTGTGTTGCAGTTAAAAAAAAACCCAAAGAACAACAAACACCACTGAGCATAGTTGGAACCAAGTGATTCTTTTGTTTCACCTTGTTTCTACTGTCATGAATAATTTAGAGGAAATTATCTGATACAGTTTCCTACTCCTTTTAACTGAGGATGAAACTTTGGTGTACAGAACTTGCAAAAATCTGATACGGAATAGCATTTAACCACAAAGAGGTGACCCAAAACTGAAACAGCTTGTTCTCCACGTCAGCACTTGAAGTCCCATTTCAAGTCAGCCTGATACAGGCAATGAGGGTTCCAGTGAAGCTGACAGACACAGAACTACCAGACATGAAGTATTTGTGAAGTGAAACAGAAGCAGAATCCCAGTTTGTTCAGAGGACCCTGTGGTCAGAGCCTGCTCATTGAATTCTAATCCACAAACTATTGAATGCTTGCCCAGGGGCTAGAGAAGCCCTGCAAGAGGAATATGGAGAGTGGCTGTGCAGTACAGATTGCTGTCATAGGGTCAGACTCCTATCGATTGGTGTGTGTGTATTTATCATGTGCTTAAAACTGCCCTCCACACAGGCTTTGGGTTCTATCAGCCTCCACATGAGAATTGCAGGATACACAATGTAGAGTGTTGGCAGGGGTGAGGAGAGCTTTTACTCTCCACTTATAGAATCATAGAACACAGTACTCGAGGTGTGACTTGATAGTTAATTTCCAGACTGTCCTCGTTTAAAGGCAAACACTTAATAAAATAATAAAACATGCAAAAATTTTGAGCTGTTCCTATTCCTAATCTCTCCTTTTTTGACAAAAGCAGATGAAAATGGGGGTGAAAAAACCACCACAGAAAGGAAAACATGAAGTATCTGTTGGGTTTTGTGTTGTTTGGGTTTTTTTCCTATGTGAAGCAATTTTTAGTAGAGGAATTCTTTGCACTTTTCCAGCTCATGGTTTAGATTGGCTGTTGTGAAAGCAGTTGCAAAATTTTAAGGAAATTATTTTTGGTTTTTTAGGAATGAAATATATGAGCCTGTTAAAATGGTTTGGGGAGATGAGAAGAGTATGAGCAGATAGTTAAAATACTCTTACCAGTAAAGTCTTGGTCTTGGGGTTGTTAGAACCTGAAGGGAAACAAATTGAAGCATTTTTTATCTGCCATTTACTTTGTCCTAACTGGATATTGAAAGCAGCAGTTGACAAATCATTGTGTGCACATAGTCTAAGAGTCTTAACTGCAGAGTGAACTGCTGATAACCCAGTGGTAAGTCTGTAGCAGAGTCCTCTGGGCCCTTAGAGAAACTAGCATTAGGGCACAAACACAAACAAGGGTGTATGTGTGGCTGAACTGAGTAAACGAACCATTGCTGATGTTAGCAGAAAGCTGTGCCCTGAAGATTTAGGGGAAAATAGGAGTTTCCCATTGAAGAAGGCTACATGTCTTGGTGAATGGTGAGGAAGAACAGAACAAGTGTGGTAATATCAGAGAGGTCATCACTTGCCAGTGAAAAACAAGCAAAGAAAAAATTATGTGAGAGCCTCTACAAGTTGCCAATACTGTATAGAAAAAATGGAATTGTCTTTCCATTGCATGTGCAAGCACATAGTAATAATTATTAGATGCAGAGGTGCTCTACTTGATAATCAGGTTTGGCAGAATGGATCACTCATATCCTATGTTGCTACCTGTGTGAGGATTGATCACTGTTAAAAGCAATACTGCTACTGTTACTTCTGTCTGGGGCTACTATTTGGTCTGGGCCTTTTGGGCCTTCATTTGGATACCACAACATTTACAATTATTTTATAGATTCATAAATTCTGTTTTACAGTCCAAGCTTTGGCACTTGAATACTGATACCGAAGCAGCTGCAACTGTGTTGGGATCATGTGCCATGTTTTGAAGGAAGTCTCTGACTTCAGAGGAAAACCTTGATTGCTGTTAAACTTGTGACCTGGAATTTGCCTGCTGGTCAAGGCTGGTTGCTAGGCACTGGCACTCTGAGTTTAATGCATGGATGTCTTAATATGTATATAAGCTATATCTGATACATGTATCTGGCAAGTCAGTATGCATTTGTGCTTATTCTGGCTGTAAGAGGAAAACAAACAAGATTTTTGCACTGTTAATGGACTTTCCACCATACTTTTAAAGCACCATCAGTCAGATTCAAGGAGAGTTAGTTATGGGGTAGGTAGTATGGTAAGATTTGCAGAGCTCAATTTAAAAAATAAGAATATTTAAAGAAAGAGGAAAAAGACTGGTTATTTCTTGGGTGCACAATTAGAGAGGCTCTTCTGCAGCCTTTACTTTTCCCCTTTGGGTAAAGAAGTGCCCACTTTGTGTATCTCAGCACTATCCAGTTAGAGCTATCGCTTGATGCTACCCAGAGAGGTAATGAGTGTTTACAACTCGAGTAGTGCAGTGTTCTGGGAACAGTTTGACTTGCTCTCTCCTAAAGGCTAAATCCACCTATGTCTGTTGATTTACCAACTTAGTGATAGATATATGAAGCCAGAATGGTGCAGCTGTTGCTTGGATGAAAGTGACATGCCCTGGGTTATTTTGTCTGGTTTACCTGGAACCTGATGCATGTTCATCTGCACTGTATGCAAAACACTTAATCAGTGCTTGTGGAGTATGTGTATGGTTTGGTGCTTTTAGAAAGATTACACTTAAGCAGGTTTCATGCTATTTCTAGATGATGGTCCACAAAACTTGTATCCACAAATAGGAGTGATTCACAGTACAGAAAATGGGTATTCATTTATGAATTGCTTAGCTGTGTTTCCAGTTGTTAGTCAATATCAAGAAATACTACTGATAGGAAGACTTAAATCTTGAACTTGGCATGATTTGTTATATCAGTGGCAGTCAGAAAACAGCTTGTCTGTCAAGCTGCTTTACAAACCTGCTCCTGGATAGGACTGTTGGTCATAGTGTGGCAAAACAAAGCCTGAAAACTGCTTTCCCATCACTTTAATTCTTTATAAGGTTTCCTAATAGAATAGATCAATCTATATTTGTCCCTGCTGTTTAGCAGTTTTCAAAGGTGCTCCTTAGGCATAAAATTCTTTCGGAATCAGAGTCATTTAGGTTGGAAAAGATACTTCAGATTTACTCCAACTATATCCTCAGTTTTGAAAATTCTACATTTTTAGAAACTGTAGAAATTGCATAGTTAAACCAAGCTTTGCCATATTAGGTTACCAAGAGCAGAACATAACATGTTTAACTTTGAGTAAGATAATTTACTTAGAGGTCACAATACTAAAGTGAGTATACTACAAAGTAACTCACATTGTTTCTAAGGTGCTAATTTGTTTCAACCTTTTCCTGAAAGGATTTTGGTAATGCTTGGATGACTTTGCCTCTCTCTCTGTTCCAATTCAAATGCAGTAAGCCAGATTGCTTTGGGACACTGAGTCATGGGCCACACTGGAGCAATTCTGTATCACAGTTCAGCTGTCCTGAACAGTCAGGTCTTGGGACAGTTTTGGTGTAAACAACAAAATCAGTTCTCAGATTGTGGTAAACTTCCTCTCACAGAGGTGAAGCTCAGTAAATGAGCCTGACTGTAATAGGTCTTTCATGTGATGAGTCAACATGTAAGGTTTTACTGCTGCAGTGTCTGGGGATGCTGCATCCCTGCAATTCTGTTCAGAAACTGCTGAAGGTGACTACAAGTGGTTGGTGTTGTTACTGCCCTTCCTGGAGCCAGTTCTGGCTGCAGTTTGGAAATGAGACTCTAACCTTGCTTCTTAGAGCATGTATATTCAAGGTAATGTGTGGGTTTGCATGGTAGTAGTTAAAGTCATCCAAGGATCTTTTCATGTGCTGCTGATCAATGACTTGGGAATTAGAGGGAAGGCTTCCACTGGGTGATAGTGAATTTTATAGGGAGTTATGCTACTAGCTTGATTATTGCTTCTAAATATTTGCATGTAGGTGTCTACCAGATATTTTAAGTGAATTATTTTAGTTAAATTTCATAAGGTTCTATGAAGACAGGAAGATATTTATGGAAATGCTGACTTGTGTGGCTTCTTAGTGATACTCATTATCTTTGGGACCAGTTTTTGTCTATTTGAGTCTCATGTGGAAAATCTTGGTTTAGATTTTAATCTGTTGGTTTACTACTGAAATGAAAAACAAAAAAACCCCACACCCTCAAACCTCAGTTTTGGATTTGGATTTCTTTTGTTCCTAAATGTATTCTGCTTCCCATCTGCTTCTGGGTTTAACTGGCTTCTATTGTATTTATCTTTGCAAGTTTCTCTGTCTTTCTCATTGCTTTGTTTTTATTTCTGTCGCCTCTTTGTGGGAAGAAGTTCAAAAAGGCCTTTGTGGTTTGGGGTTTTTTTTCTTTTGTATTTTTCACTTTAAAGCACAATCTGGTACACTTATGAAAGGCAATGTCTGAAAAGGTATAGCACAGTGGTGCAAGTGTTATGGATAGCAGAAAGAAAGGCACTTGGACTCAACATATGAATTAAAATAGCATCTATTGGATCTAATGAAAAAACAGAAAAAAGGGGTAGCATAGATAACTTTACACCTGTTCAGTTGCTGGAACTCCAAGTTGAACAGCACTGGACAGATACATAGGCATGGCAAGCTGTGCAAATCCTATCTGTGGTGTGGATGACCGCATTGTAGTCTTCAGAGCTTCTGCAGTATGTCCTTGGAAGTAAATAGCTAAATTTATTGTTTCCTCTGCTGAGGAAAAGGATGTTATATGGAAACATGCTGCTTCACTTCAAGATATGAGATATAAAATTATAGAACAGGAACCACTAAAGGTGATCTAGTCCAACTCCCTTGAAATTAGCAGAGATGCCTTTAAATAGATCTGGTTGCTCATACCCCAATCCAATCTGATCTTGAATGTTTCCAGGGTTGATGCATCTACCGTCTCTCTGGGCAACCTGTGCTGTTGTCTCACCACTCATTATAAACATTTTCTTATTTATAACTAGTGTGAATCTACCTCCTTTTAGTTTAAAACCATTAGCCCCCTTTCTATTGCTACAGGCCCTGCTAAAAAGTCTGTCCCCATCTTTCTTACAAGCCCCCTTTAAGGACTGAAAGGCTACAATAAGATCTCCCAGGAGCTTTCTCTTCTCCAGGTAAATTTCACCACATTCAAGTGGTGCAAGTGCCAAGTGGGGACTGTGTGTTTTGTTACAATTATCTGCTGAGTTCATACACTGATCTTGGATGAGAAGTAGAATGCAGGCCTGCACCTATTCAGGTCAACTGCTATGTGAATCACAAACCCCTTGATGTACAGTCTTGTGTTTAAGTTCACTGACAGCAGAAATTAGAATCAGTATTGCTGGGTTTACATCAACCGGCTAATTATGCTGGTGAAGTCCATTACAGCTTTTGGAGTTTCTAATTTTTTTTTTCCCTGAATTAGATAACCTGAAACTGAATTGAATGTCCACAAGAAAGCTGAAAGCCCTAATGGGGCTGGAATTGACTGACAGCTTGGGCTGTGCTTTGCTTTTGATTCCTGCTTGGCCAAAGACCAAGGCTGAACTGAAATACTTTTATTCCATCACTAGTGTAGCCATTGCATTCCTTCTTGGTCTAGTGCATTTCATTCATTTCTTCATTTCCCTATCTGTCTTCTGGTTTCCTGTTCATGCTTTCTAAAAGCTGAGTGAGCTCCTGTTGCAGATGAGTGGAACATACCTCACTCAAAATACAGAGATAAAATAATAATTTGGCAGTTCAGTGAGTTCTGTGGAATTTAACAAAGTTCAGCAGTGGTTTGAGGTTCAATAAGTTCAATGCAAGGTTCATCTTATTAATTACTTCATGGAAGAAACATACAAAGGAAATGTGAGTTCAAATGGAGTTGGAATGATTCTCATGGAGACTGGAGGTGCAGGGAGTAAGAAGTCCCTTCCTGTTGAGTCACAAGGTTCAGAGGGGCCTCCTCATGCTTTCTAAACTCCCACTGGAGCCTAGTGGTGGCTGCATCCAGTTGTAGTCTCAGACTCTGTCAGTGGTTCATGTCTAATGGAATTAGGCATACAGTGTTTGTAACAATATGGAGTGGCTGGATTAGTAATGTTTCATAGTGCTAATTCAGCATGTTCTCAGTCATCTACCGTGAGGATCTGTCATAGGCAAGGGATCTTTCCACCTTGGATAAGGAGAGATCTCTTAGTTCCAGGTGAGAACACCTTGAGAGGTGTCCCTGTGTGTCACCTGGCATGCAGTTCAGGGAGATATCAAATTGGGCCCGTCCTGAGGGTAATATTTATAGGGTGGAGTAGCTGGCTGCTGTTTGATAAGATAGGTGTCTTCATTTTAGTGCTGATATCTTGTCCTGCACTTTGGCTACCTTGCTCTTCTGGGTTTTGAAACCACCTCTCAAAATATGTTTCGAGACACCTTGTTTGAGCCAGGGACTTTCTAGCCTGCAAGTTCAGCCCAAGAACTTGAGCCCTGTTGCTTCTTAGTCAGCCTGAAGCAAAGTATATCACGGAGTCTAAGTGTATCCAACACAACTCTCAACTTCAGTGGGAAGTCATTGTTTAGTCTGTGCCATCTCTATGCTTAAAGTCACTCCTCACTTATAAAACCTTTTTTTTTTTTACTTAACTCTTCTGACATATTTCTTTGTTTTTTGCAGAAAAGGTACAGTTTGGCTGTTGGTCCTCCCAAAAAAGTTCCAAAAGTCAAGGGTGTAGAGTCTGCAGCAGTGCAGGCATTTCTCAGGCGGCAAGAAGAAGAAAAGAGAAAAAAAGGTAAAAGTCCAAAATATTCCTATGGGAGACTTTCATTGATTTCTTTGAGATTGGTCACCTTCTTGAAAGCTCTTGCAAATACAGCTAAACATGTGTTTCTGGAATGTATGCACATAACTGGTGTCAGGGGAAACCAGGACTAAGTGAGGACTAAGGATATTTGCTTGTTTTCCTAAGGAGTTAAATGTTAATCAGCTACACAAACATTTACTGTTTGAGACTGAGAAGCAGTTAAGGTGAAGAACAAGAACCATGTGGACTTCTAGTAACTTAACTTTGAAAAGCTTTATCTGTGTGGAAAAAAATGCTAAGAGTTGCAGTTGTGTCTTCATTTAGTGTGTCGATACACTCTGAATTTTATACTTGTATGTCAGAGATGTTAGCCACAATTTTTCCACTGGAAAAAACTAACACTGCATTGTTTCTGATGTTAATGTTTTGTTAAAGATAACCAAACCTGATGGACTGGGAGGCACGGGGTATTCTTCCTTTCCTGAGCCAGTCAAGAGTCTGCTCCTTATCCCTGCTGCCAGGTCCAGGCAGAAGCAAGGCTGAGCACGAATTCCACATAGACATGCTTGCACACTCACTCTACTGTCACAGCCCTTGACAATAGGATAGCACAAACAGGGGATGGTACATCTACAGGCACCCAAAGCATGAGTAGCACAATTCCTTTTCTAGGAATTTTTACTTTTCTTGAATCTTTCTGATATTTAGCCTCTACTCCTTTGGTCTCTCCAGTACTGGGGTTCAGACCTCTCATCCTATTCACCTACTAGTTTAGCCTGAATGTTGTCAGCAGATCAGACACAAGACAGAGCATACTTATTCAGAAAATAGCTAAAACCACATCAGTAAGAATAAAGGGCAGAGGGCTCTATCAGACCTGTGTAGTGACTAGCTACTTGCTTATCTAGTTGACTGCGTCTGTGTCTGCCCTACATCTTTCTACACACAGAGCCTATTTGCCAGTTCTTATCACCCAAGACTCTTATTCCCCCTTCTTCCTCATCTTCCTTTAGATGTCTGATAGTAAATTCTGTGCAGTCTCAAAATTGTCTTGCTCAGTCCTAGAACTCCTTCCACTACCCAAAGATCTCATAACTGCTCTACCTCCTCAAACAGTAACTCTCCATAGATTGCACAGCATTCTGAAGAGCTGCTTCCCTTGAAATGGCCCTAGTGGGTTTTGCAGTAGCAGCATTTGACTTAATTGTTCACCTTTGTTGGAGTAGTTGATATAGGTGGGTTAGCCTGCCCTGTTGTCAGACCTCTGGTCATTTTCTGCTCTATTTTGGACAGCTGTTAGCCAGACATCCTTAAATTACTGTCCTAAATGGTTTATCAGTTTGGAAGAAATTAAAATTAAAAGTAGTGCTTCTGCATAACTTTCTCATGGTTTTTCTTACAGCCCTGGAAGAAAGAAGAAAGAAAGAACAACTCCTGGCTAGGCGGATTGAACTGAAGCATGACAGAAAGGCAAGAGCTATGGCCTCACGAACAAAGGATAATTTTTATGGCTATAATGGCATTCCCGTTGAAGATAAGCCTAAAAAGAGGAGGACTTGTGAGAATGTTGCTCAGGCCCCTGAGGCTGAGTATGCAACAGAAGACGAAACTGAGCAACTTGAATACAGCCAGACTGAATCTGAGCACGAGCAAGAAGAATATGAAGAGAAAGCATCCAAAGTTGTAGTGAAACCAAAGGCACCCCCCAAAAGTGCACCAGCACCTCTGAACTTTGCAGAGCTCTTGAGGCTTGCAGAAAAGAAACAGTATGAACCAGTGGAAATAAAACCAGTGAAAAAAGTAGAAGAGAGACCCAGAACAGCAGAAGAGTTGAGAGAGAGGGAGTATTTGGGACGCAAAAACAAAAGAGTAGAGATGCATAAGAAAAGTGAGAAGGAGATTAAGACTACAGGGATATCCAGTTCTTCAAAAAAAGTGTCTTCTCAAAAACCATCTGTAAATGCAAAACTTACTAAAAGCTCAGCAGATAAACATTCCACATCCAAAAGCAGTCTGTCGCTCTCTGTGAGTGGTACTGATAAGAAATCCAAAGCACCAGCATTGACTGAAAAGCACTCACGGGCATCCTCTTCCTCCAGATTTGATCAAATGGAAAAAAACCCACAAAATGGCTCCTTAAAAAGCTCTATGGGCAGCAGTCATGGTAAATTACCTGTCAATGGTATTAGAAAGTCTGGCTCAGGCTCTCACGTGCCACCCTCCAAACCGTTGGCCAACGGGGCTCAGAGGCTGCCATCTGCTAAAGAATCCAGCCTGAAAAAGTCTGCCCATACAAAATCAGGAAGTGCTGCAGCCCTTCAGCATGGAGTCAACTCCAACGCAAAACGATCAGGCAGCAGCTTAGGAAAAGGAGGACCTGGACATCCCGGTGGCGGTTCAAGCGCAGGACCTGGGCGATCCAGCAGCAGTTCTGGTGTGGGACCTGGAAGGCCAGGAAGTGGCTTAAGCTCAGGACCTGGGCGGTTGGGCAGCAGCTCGGCCACGGGGCCTGGAAGGCCAGGCAGCAGCTCAAGCACGGGGCCTGGAAGGCCAGGCAGCAGCTCAGCCACGGGGCCTGCGCGACCGGGAGGTGGCTCAGGTGTGGGACCTGGAAGGCCAACTGGAAGCTCAAGCACAGCACCTGGGCGGCCAGGCAGCAGCTCAGGCGTGGGACTTAAGCGACCAGGCAGCAGCTTGGGCACTGGACCAGGAAGGCCTGGCAGCAGCACAAACACAGGACCTGGGCGACCAGGCAGCAGCCTGGGAACAGGACCAGGAAGGCCAGGAATCAGCCCAAGCACAGGAGCCAAGCGGCCAGGCAGCAGCCTGGGAGCAGGGCCGGGAAGGCCAGGAATCAGCACAGGCGCAGGGCCTGGGCGACCAGGCAGCAGCTTGGCTGCAACTGTAAAACCCAAGTGTACTGTGGTATCAGAAACCATTTCCTCTAAAAACCTCGTCACCAGGCCTAGCAATGGGCAGATAAATGGAATGAGACCTTTCCAAGGGCACAGACCTATGCTTCATCCACAAGGTATACATCTCTAGAGGAAATGATGTTTTCACTGTTGTGGTTTAACCCCAGTTGGCAACTAAGTATCACACAGCTGCTCACTCACCCTGTGCCCTGGTGGAGAGAAAAATTGAAAAAAGAATTGAAAAGCTCTCATAAGAAGGATTTAATTATTAAAACAAAATTCAATATAATCAAAATTATATCAAAAATTATTATAATAATTGCAATGGAAGAGAGGAATAAACCCCAAGAGACACAAGCGATGCACAGTGCAATTGCTGACCACCCAGCCTGTCCCTGAGCTATTACATCAGCATTCCCCAGCCAACTCCCCCCAGCTAATGTACTGAGTGTGATGTTCCATGGTGTGGAATATCCCTTTGGCCAGTTTGGGTCTGGTGTTCTGGCCATGCTCCTTCCCAGCTTCATCATGTGCACCTCCTCACTGGCAGAGCATGGGAAACTGAAAAGTCCTTGACTGAGAGAAACCACTACTTAGCCACAAATAAATCATCAGTGTGCTGTCAGTGTTTCTCATATTCAAAGTGCATCACTGTGCTAGCCACTAAGGAAGAAAATTAGCTCTATCCCAGCAAAAACAAGGACATTCACTTAGTAAATGTTTTGTATTTTTATATATGTCCAAGTTGAGGTCACTGTGGAAGTGAATTAGGAAGGCAAATGGACATAGATGAGGAAGAAGGAATAAAAGAGTATTGGGGGAATAAGAAGTGGAAAGCAGGCTCTGTGTGTAGAGGAATGTAGGGGAAAGACCTATGTTGATTATTCTTGAAACACAGGTGGTGTGAAGCCTTACATGAAGGAAAACTAAGCAGCCTGTGATGGATGTTGGTATAGGAATTCTGCTAGAAGGAAGAGGATTCACTTTCTGCATTGCTTGATAATGCTTAGTCTATAAAATTTTGTAGTGTCTTAAATAACACGTGCTTGAAGTGGTACATGAAAAGTAAAACCACAGCAAACTTATGACTGGTATTTCAGTGTTTTGGCAAGTTCACCTTATCAGTAGCAAGCAGTGTGGAGTCTACTGAATAAGTGCCTAGAAAACCCTGAACAAAGAGCTTAGACATCTGTGGGGTGGTTTCCTCAGCGTGCAGTTGGTGATAGTGATATGTAATCTCCTCTAGCACAACTTAGAGGAAGTATTTCCTTTCACTAAAATTCTGAGAATTGCTTGTTAACAAATGTTTTCCACCTTGAAGCTCAGAGCTGTAAAATGGCTATGCCCAAGGTACAGCAGGAAGAAGCACTTTTAAATTAATGTATGTTAATGTTATTTGTTACTGATTTTTTTTTTTTTTATCAACTGTGATTTAGGTCTTGGAAGACCACCTATTGGTTACAAGAGACAAATAGAAGATGATGATGATGATGAATATGACTCTGAAATGGATGACTTCATTGAAGATGAAGGGGAACCCCAAGAAGAAATATCAAAACACATTCGGGAAATATTTGGCTATGACCGGAAAAGGTAAGAAAAATGACAATTTTAAGATCATAGAATCATCAAGGTTGGAGGAGACTTCTAAGATCAGAGTCCAACCATTAACCTGCCACTGCTGTAATCCCTAAACCATATCCTCCAGCACCAGATCCAGACACCTCTTAAACACTTCCAGGGATGGTGACTCCACCACCTCCTGGGTAATCTATTCCAGTGCCTGACCACCCTCACAGGGAAAACATTTTTTCCTAACATCTAATCTGACTCTCCCCTTTCTCAGCTCAAGGCCATTACCTCTAGTTCTCTACCTGCAGCCATGGCAGGAGAGACCGTCCCACACCTATCTACAATCCCTGTCAGGTAGTTGTAGAGAGCCATGAGGTCACCCCTGAGCCTCTTCTCAAGGCTAAACAAACCCAACTCCCTCAGCCACTCCTCATATGACATGTTTTCCAGACCTTTTCAGAAGCCTCTATTGCAGAACATGCAGTAGAACAACAGAAATTACTGTAGTTCAACAAATACAAATATTTTAGAAACAGGGGGAGTGCAGGTATCCCAAACTTGTACTATGCAGAAATCTAACAAGCATCAGAGCTGCTTTTATGCTGAAGGGATGTTGAATTTTCATGCTGCCTGCCATGCTCTTCTAGGGAGCAGTAACATTTGACTAGGACATCACTGGAAAACAGCATGGCTTCTTCAGGGTCTCACCTGGATAATTCATAGCAACTCCTATTATTGGATGGTAAAATGCTTTCTGTAGCAGTCTGCACTGTTTCAGAGTTCATCAGAGTGTGAATTGCTGAATGCAGTAGTGTTAGCTGCTCTCTGAGAGGATTGAACTTGCCTGGGAACTGCTGGAAAATGAAGGCTCTTAGTTGGCTTATTTAAGTACTTCCCTCTTGTCTGACAATATGGGGTAAGAAAACAAGCATTTAAAGGCTTGTAACCAAGATTCTTTCAAATGCTTAAAATCCTTGTATGGCAAGTAGTTATTCTTTCTAAAGAAGGGAGGTGAATTCATGAACTATTGCATTGTGTTTTAGTGTGCTGAAAACTGTTATTTAATTTCCAGGTACAAAGATGAAAGTGATTATGCCTTACGTTACATGGAGAGCAGCTGGAGGGAGCAACAGAAAGAAGAAGCTAGGAGGTATGCATGGATTTAAACTTGGAGAAAAAGTGGGAGGTTTGTTTATTGCTGAAGTTGTAGTCAGCAAATCTCCACTCTGCTTTTTATTAGCAGAGGTAAATAAGCCTTACCATTTTTTATAAGGAAGCTTAGGTAAAGATGAAGCTCAGGCAGCTGGTGGTGGGTATACTAAATAAATCATGTGTATTCATTCTTATGCATCACAAACTTTGCTTGTTAAGAAAACCAGCCAAAAAACCAAAACCAATTCATTCCCAAAAATCTTTGAAAATTTAATTTACGTTTCAGTTAAAATTGCAAATCCTTCAATTTGTCCCAAACATCACAATACTCTGCTAGTTTGAGGTCTGGAAGATTTGGTTTTATCTATATCCCTGTGTGTATATTTCTAGGTAAGTATAAAAAGTATGCTGAAAACTTCTTGTAGTCAGTGATTTAAAGTATGAAGACTATATTTTCAGATTGGTTTTGGCCTCTAGACCTGCACAATTCTTATGCTATAAACTGCTTTTCTCTTTGGTTTTTAATGGCTGCTGGAAAAAGCTGCATGAAAGTTATGAGGCTTTTCTAGGTAATGGAAAATATTGGAATATAGGCAGCTGCCAAATTTTCTAATTCTATTTCAGTTTTTATAGTCTTATTCAGAAGGTGCCTGGAGCATTAGAAACTTGCATCTTTTAAGTCAGTGTCCTTATTTCTCCTTGCTCCTGAGGAATAATAGCTGCAGCTCATGCAAAGTCATGCTCTGTTAAATGGAGTGAGGGGAAACAACTGGAATTTTCAAGTGATATTGCTGTTAACTTAATTCTCTGTTGAAAACCTAGAGTGAGGTTTTGCAGAGCTGAATTCCTGCCTCTTTTTTAACTACACATGCAGCATAAAGGGAGTGGAGATAAGAAATGAGTTAAGCTCAATTTAACCCTTTCCAGTGCTCAGTTGTTTTCCATTGAGCATTGTGGCCCTTGAAATGAGGAAATTTTTCTAACCAAGCAAGTCCATATAAATTATAGTTGTTCTAAGCTGAAATGAAAAATGTTTCTTCAAGCCAGTTTCACCACAAAGGTCCTTGTTGTGTTTGTATCTGTCCTAATTTGTCTGACTGCAGTTTCCTAAATCCAGGGAGGTAGCCAGAACATGCTGTATTAGCAGAGTCTTTTCCATGGGCTGCTCACCAGAGTCGTAGCAACCACATGCACAGAGGGTGGAGCAGTGTTGGGCTTGTAGCTGCCTGTATGGTGTCTCAGGCCAGGCAGCTGCAACAAAAGCTTTTGCTTCTCAACGGCTTGACAAGTCCATTCTCTCTCTTACCAGTGAAAAAGGTTTAGGCTCTCAAAAGTTGCTGTGTCAGTCCTGCTATGACTTGTATGAACTTACATTGGCAACAATTGATGGATGTGTTTCAGCAGCTGCTTTTTGGGAGGGGGGAAAAAAAGACCTTATGTATCAAAATTTTTTATACTATCTTGATTTTTTTTTAACAGAAGTTTTACATTTTTCCTCAAAATAAGATTCTAATCTAATGATACAATCCTGATTTCTTAAAGCTGTATCTTTTTCTCTCATAAAGATCTGATCTAAAATTCTTGTTCGGATCAGCTGTTGTACTTTTAGGATTGCTTTTCTTGAGGGAAAGCAGAAGTAAAACTTCCTGTGTTTTGAGTAGCAGTGTAAAGGATTTCATCTTATTTGGCAGCTTGAGACTGGGTGTTCAGGAGGACTTGGAAGAACTGAGACGGGAAGAAGAAGAACTGAAGCGCAAGAGACAGACCAAGAAGCTGAGGACACGTTAACTGACTTACGGTGTTGACTTTGTTCATGTTTCTGCTACCCTCTGCCTCCATACATCTCTTATTCTACTTCAGTTCCCATCTGCTTGTTAGAGGGCAAAAGAATACTTAAAGGGATTAAAGTACTGAAAAGCAAGGCTTTAGTTTGACCTAAATAAGATATTTATTTTTAATACTTGCCAGGATTGTTTTTTATGAAGAAATTAATGCACTAATGCATATTAAATGGAATAAAATTAATAGATGTTTCCATTGATTAAACCAGTTCAAGATGCCAGCAGAAATATTGACTAGCTATGCACTGACTTGGAACTGTGTGGGCCACACACCAGAAAACCAATTTTGCATTCTCTTGAAAGAAAGGAATAGCATTGTTGTTCCCTGATACTTCTTGAGACTTAGAGAAATTGCTTTATATCCTACTCTGTCTCTCAACAGGAGCCTCAAACTATCGAAGTGTCATCTTCTGTACAGCAGCAGCTTGGGTGTAAATTCAGGCAAAGCCCACAGATGTTTAAGGCAATGAAGTGCTGCATATTTTTTGGGTTTGAGGACCCATAAAACTAAGTTGAACCTCTTTATTTCCAAACAGAAACGTGCATGTCATTTGCAAGCTGTGCAGTTATAAATATGGCCAAAAGATCATGTTGGCTTTTGCTGTGTCTGGAATTCCAATGCCAGTCTAATTCAGTATGAGAATCACACACCCTGACATCAGGAATTTCTAGTGTTTGTATGTAACTTGTGCTTTTGGACTCAAGCATATGCCTGGGAATTCTTTTCCTGCCCTGTAAATCTTCACATTTAACAGCTTCTGCTGCTTTTGCAAATTGTTTTTTTTCTTGCATTAAACATCCGATGTGTTAAATTATTTAAAATGTGAAGTAGTCATTTATCTAATTAGTTTTACTGTTTAGGAAGCACATCAGAATTAAGTTTTGCTAGAATGCATTTGCAGCTCTTCGATATTAACAACTTCATGTTAACTAGTTAATGCTTGTGATTGATTTCATCAAGCTAAAAACCTAAAATATTATGTATAGCAGGAGAGTTAGTTCAGTTACTTACCTTAATGCCCATATTTGCACATGATTTCTAACTATGCACTTAAAGACTGTTTGTTTCAGTAACTGAATCTGTTTACAATCAGCACAGGGTTCATGTAAGTCTACAGGAGTTGTACTGAGTCTGAAGCTCAAATCTGATGTTGCATCTACTCTGCTTTCCCCATGTTGCCCTTCAGAGCTCACCAATATCACTACTCAGCTCTGCCTCAAGCTCCAGGACTCCACTGATAGCACCTCTATCTTCAGCTGCTAAGGCCACTAGGTTTTAATGCTAGAAATACTTGCAAAAGTACAGGAAAGGCTTTCAGGTGTTGGTTGGGCAGGAAAGAAAAAGGAAAAATTACCTTGTGGGAAAATGACAAAGGAACCTTTCCTATTGGGGTTATTTTTTTAATAGTGCTGCTTCTAGGAAGCAGTTCAGATAGCAACATGTAAGGAACAGTCTTGGGAGCTGCTGAAGCTTAAACATCTGACTCTTAATGTAAGAAAAAACAGATTTGCCTTTCTAAGGTGTTTCTGTAGATGGTGTAACACTTCACTGCCTCACTAAAACACTGATGTGACTAAGCTATCAGTGTAGAGTGTATAAACTAATTCAGTGTTAGCTGACAGGGAGCATGGGTAGAAATACCATTGCTGCTCCTCTGCAATTTTAATTTTTCTCTAAAAACTGTTTCTCAGTGTATGTACTTGAGACCATGCAAGATAGTGTAACTAACCTCACTGTATGGAAGTGTGTTGTATTCTCTGCTGCATTGGGACCATCTAAAATTGCCTGTTGGAAATTTCCTGGTTTTTAGAATTATTCATTCAAGACAATGAACATTGGGACCATGATCAGGTTGCTGGGTTTTTACTTTTGAATTCTTTTTAGCTGAATAAAGGCTTTAGATCTGTCAACCCAGACAGCTATATCACCTGTGAGCAACTTCCTGCCTGGTTGGGGAAAAATGTCTCTTACAAAGCAGAAGAAATATATATATTAATTTGAAGTTGGTTCAGTTTGGAATGAAATCTGTATTTCAGACATAGGTTAGATAGAACCTGATTATTTTGCCACGTTCTGATTATTCAACCATGCAAGATCGGTTCAACTCCTTAATCTGTAAAGCACTTTGTCATTTTGATGGTGACTGGAATGTACTCTGCTAGCCTCCCTAAGACCCTGTAAAACTGTTTCTCCCCACAGTGATCATTGCTCAAATTTTGTCTGTTTCATAGGAAAAATTATTCAAGGACACATTTGTAATTTTACAGTCAAGAAGTACCTTCTCAATTGGCATGGGATATTCATGGGGTTCATATTTTGTACAAATGTTTGGCTTTTAATGTGCTTGCATTTGCATATTTGTAAATCAGCTAGGATTAAAAACTTGGTTTTTAATTCCTGACCTTGTATCCAAAAACGTGTTTACCGTTTGCCAGATTAATAGTATTTGTCTAACAACAGTGTTTCAGTACATGGCCAAAGTACATCTGAATTTGAGGTTAAAACCTGGCAGAATGCTTAGATGGGTTTATTGGGATCAGATGTTCAGCTAGTGATTTAATTGTATTTCATGAAATTCTGGTTTGGTTTTTAGATTTTTAATTCACTGTTTGACAATGTGCCTTTTTTACTAAATTGTGTCAAAAATATAATGAATGTAGGAGTTTTAAAAAGGTTGGTTGGTTTCTGCTATCTCAGATTCTATATCCTTAAACTTGAGAGTGTGAAATGAGATACTTTTCATAGAACCCTTCCAGGTCTGGCTTTGATTGCACAATTAAGGTAGCTACTTCTTTACTGCTAATGCTAAATCAAACGAAGGGCACTTTCTATTGATGACTACTTTTTGAAAATGTCTTGTATTTCCACTTGAGCTGTAGTTTACTTTACAGCCATGTCTTTTGGAGGCCAGGGTTTTGCATATCACAGGAAGCCTTAGTGTGCAACTCTGTGCTGTGCTTAAAATAAAAATCTTTCAAGAAGTATATGAGATCTCTATGGAAATCGGGATTTATTTTTGTGTAAAGCCCAAAATATTGTCCAGGAAAACTAATTTTCTATTTTTTTTTCGCATTTTGTAACATAATCTAGTAGCTGATGCATATTTGTAGATATAGCGTATTTCTGGAGACCAAAACATGTCAAAGAAAATAAATATATGGAGAGACTGGTGTTTAAATTGTGATGAATGTACTTGTATTTATTTTGGTGAGTGGGTGTGATGCAATATTGAAGTGTTAGTGTGTAAAAAAGGGTGCTTCTAGTTTTAGCCAATGATTTTTCTTTGGGGATATCATGTGTGCACAATGTCTTTTTACACAATGTGACAAATCAGGTTAAAAACTCATAGCTTAACTGCTTTCTGGTGCTGTCAAGGAAGTGTATACTTTTGCACACACCAAATGCATCTAAGATTTGCAGAGTATGTATACAATAAATTACAGGCATTAAACATTTTGCTGCTATTGGTTTACTTTATGGAAGACTTTTCAGAATTACTTTCTGCTGGTTTCCTCAGCAGCATTAGGCTGAATGTTCTTCAGGAATTGTTCTTATGTAGCCAGCAAGAATGTATGAAAAATGCAGTCACAAGCCTTCAGAAAAGATCTGAAAGTCACAGGTGTCTCCTGCAGTTGAGGCTGACATAATATATACTTGGAGGTCCAACCATTAACCTGTCACTGCTGTAACCCCTAAACCATATCTTCCAGTGCCAGGAATGGTGACTCCACCACCTCCCTGGGCAAACTATTCCAGTGCCTGACCACCCGAACAGGGGAAACATTTTTCCTTACATCTAATCTGACTCTCCCCTGTCTCAGTTTATGACTGTTCCCTCTAGTCCTGAAGTGGAGTGTTTCATCCTCCAGTTTCATAAGCATCATCCTTCTTGGGTTCTCTTGCTCCCTCGACTGCCTTGATGGCTGTCTCCTCTGGAAGGGTTTTCTGCTTTGACAGGTGGATGTAAATGCAGTGGCTGTTCTGAGCAGCTGATGCTGTGACCCACTTCCAAATGGCTAAATGGATACACATCAGTGACCCACCTGCCTTGCCTTTGAACAGCAGCACTCGCACACTCATGCTTTGTGCTAGGATTAAAAAAATTATTTATTTCAGTGTCCTACGAGTACCTTGTTTTGAAGGCATGAAATCTTACCTTCTTTGGAATTACCTTGTATGGAATTCCCTTGAGATTTTTAATGTACCTTAATAGCTGTAATCATTTTCTTCAAAGCAAATATGCTCAGGTGGAGGGTGGCCCTACTTTGAGGTATTATCTTAATCCAACCAGTAAAGCTACTTCTCTGCGAACAAGAAAATTATTTTACTCAGGTTGGGAAAAAATAATTCCAGCTTTCCCTTGTTTGGGGACAGCTTTTAGTTGTAATTTATAATAAATAACATTTTAGGTGCACAAGACAGAGCTATTGGTTAGTCAACCCATAGAGAGCCTTTTCTTAACCCTGGAAATGCACGTGGAAGCATTTTTCCATGAGCCTGGGAATCCAAAAGCCTTTGGCATCTCATGTTTAACATAGAGGAGAGCCAACCATGCCCTGAGGTGCACCAGGCAAGGCATTGCAGCTGGTTTAGGGAGGTGATTGTCCTGCTCTGCTCTGTGCTGCTGCAGCCTCACCTTGAGCATTGTGTGCAGTTTTGGGCACTATAATATAAGAAACATATTAAGTTCTTGGAGAGCATCCAAAGGAGGTAATGAAGATGCTGAAGGGCCTTGAGGGGAAGCCATGTGAGGGGTGGCTGAGGTCACTTGGTCTGGAGAAGAAGAAACTGAGGTCAGACCTCATCACTGTATACAATTTCCTCACAGAAGAGAGTGGAGGGGCAGCACTGACCTCTTCTCTCTGGCAAGCAGTGACAGGACCTGAGGGAATGGTCTGAAGTTGTGTCAGGAGAGGTTTAGCCTGGATATTAGAAAATGATTCTTCCTCTAGAAGCTGTTTGGGCACTGGAACAACTCCCCAGGGCAGTGGTCACAGCCTGACCAAGTTCAAAAGGTGTTTGGACAATGCTCTCAGGCACATGGTGTGATTCTCAGGGCTGTCTTGTGCAGGGCCAGGAGTTGGACTAGGTGATCCTCAAGGGTCCTTCCAACTCTGATTATTCCGTGATTCTGTGAATCCACTTCGTGTAGAAATCAAGAACCGGACAACGTGCAGGAAGTCTGTTTCTGAGACACATCTCCAGTGGTGTCAAATGTGACCATGAATGATGTGTAGGCAGGCAGCCTGGTCACAGAAGGTGAATCTTCAGAGTGGATGCAGAGTTACCAGCCTCTTCCTGCAGCCGAAATGAGTGAGCCAGCAAACCCTTTATTAGCCTGGCTTCTGTTTGCCTGCTGCATGCACACAGGGAGCACGGTGATGGCAGCAGAGTGCGTGATGTGGCCCAGGGCTATGGGGAGCTGTTTACAAGCAGTGGGAGAGACGCTGAAACTTGCAGGAATATTTCATTATTTTGTGGAAGCCTCTTTGCTGCCCTATGCATTTGGCAGTGAGGTCTGATATACCTGGTAACTGCTGGTTTAAATCCAGCCTTGGTTGCTTGGTGCTTTTAAAGTGATAGTTATGACATATGACGTGGTCACAGTGCAGTTCACACACAGGTGACTTGCTGGTTGTTCAGAACCAATTCATCTCAGGCCCAGAGCTCTTCAGTATCTTCATAAATGACTTGGACGCAGGACTTGAAGGACTATTAAGCAAATTTGCAGATGATACAAAATTGGGAGGAACTGTTGACTCCCTTGAAGGCAGAGAGGCCTTGCAGAGAGACCTAGACAAATTAGAGAGCTGAGCAATCAGCCATATAAAGTTTTACAAGGGTAATTTTTATATATAGTATTTATCTTTGTCACTGAGATAAATAATGACCTTATTCATGCTATTTCCAGAGCTGACAGTGGTTTGGATTTTGTGAGGACGCTTCTGAGGAAGCTCCTGCCACTTTTGTTGCAGTTGGTCTTCATTTATTCCCCAATATGCAGTATCTGGGATGATTACTGGAGCATATTTTAGAAGTGCAAATTTTGCCTTTAAGTTTGAATATTTATAAGTACAACATGTAATTTTCATTCCATTACTCTTAAGTTAATTTGGACACCTCATGTATCATGTGATTTTCTCTCTCTGTGGGAGAAAATTCTTTGAAATGCTTCCTGGATTGTAGTTTCATGTTATTGAGAAGCCTTTCCCTTGGCTTTGCTCTGAGCTAGCATACCTACAGATACAGGATGCCCATGGGCAAGCGGAAGAATGAGACTAGTATTTAGAGTATGAAAGTTTAAGACAGTAAAAATGATGCCACTTTCCTCTTATGTGAAGCTGAATAACATTCAAAAACCATATGTTGTAGGACAAGCTCCATGTTGCCACAAGACTCTCATCTTGCTTTGCCAGGACAAGCTCCATGTTGCCACAAGACTGTCATCTTGCTTTGCCCTCTCTCTCACATTCTGAGAAATTGCAGTCTATTTTCTGTTTAATTAACCATCTTAACTTTTCTACCAAGTCTCAAAGAGAACATCTTGTCAGGAGGAGGACCTGTACTGCTGGCAAAATGCTGGGTTTTAATATGTAGGGTGAGCTTTTGTGGGACAAGGAGTTGTAATAAGGTAAGAGTTGGATGTATTGCTTGATAAATCCCAGTTTGGGAGATTTTTCTATAGCTTGTTTGGTAAGAGTATATGTAAAATGCTATGGCTTCATTCAGAAGAGCACAGTGTTCCCAGTCCCACTGTCTGTACTGGGTTATTCGTGTTGAAAGTTGCTATTGATTTGAAAGCTTTCCTAGAGCAGAAACAGTGTTTGATAATGTATGACTTGTTCCTGAAAGCAAAGGTTTGTATTTTTACCTCTAGAAATCACATAAACTTAGAACTGACACAAAATCAAAGAGATGTCAGTCAGAATTTCAGCCAGCAGTCACTCAAGTAGAATAAGAGAATGATCCTTTTGGTAGCAAATTAAAATTTAGTATGTCCAGTAAAAAACATCTCCTTACTGTCTTGCAACTGCCCATGGATGGTGTGAGACGTTTATTTTCAAGACTGCATTTACCAGAACACCCCTGTTGTTCTTAGAGCTATGGGTATCACAGAATAATCAGATTTGGAAGGGACCCTTGAGGATCATCTAGTCCAGCTCCTGGCCCTGCACAGGACATCCCCAAGAATCACACCATGTGCCTAAGAGCATTGTCCAAACATGAACTCTGTCAGGCTTGGGGCTGTGACCACTGCCCTGGGGAGCTGTTTCAGTCCCCAAACACCCTCTGGGGGAAGAACCATTTTCTAATATCCAACCAAAATCTTCCTTGACACAACTTCAGACAATTCCCTCGGGTCCTGTCACTGGTTGCCAGAGAGGTGAGGTCAGTGCTGCCCCTTCACTTCCTTCCGTGAGGAAGTTGTATACAGCAATGAGGTCTGTCCTCTTCTCCAGGCTGAACAAGTGACCTCAGCCACTCCTCATATGACCACCTGGTTGTGTTCAGCTTCAGCACTACCCTGAGTGTTCCTGCCCTGCCTCATACTGCTTTGGCTGCTTGAAGTGAGTGTGTAAACATACACAGATGAATTAAATAACCAGCAGACAATATCATCAGAAATGACAATTGTGATGCTGGCTTACGTCTTGCTTAATGCTTGAGAGCTGCTGTGCTAGGGAAGTTGAAAGTCAGCTTCAGAAACTGAAATATAAAAGGCAACTTGAGTAACAGAAGACAGAGATCAAGTGATGGGGCAGAGGAACAACTAGAAGATGGGTACAGGGTGGTACGTGAGGTGGCAAGGCTGTGTTCTGTGTGGGCAGAACATTAGCCTGACAGAAAGGTATGTCACTACCTAGAGAGAAGCTGACATTAGGATTTGTTACTTTAATACAGTCATTCATTGCAAATGATGTTTGGAGAAGATTTTGAGTCAGAGGGCACAGGCCCAGCTCTGAATTAAAAGGAGAGTTTTGAGCAGTGAGTACTAAGCACTAATCTGTAGTTTGGGTGCAGGCTTAGACAAGGGTGACCTCTAAGTCTTGAACAGAAATTATATCATCTCTCATTCTTGAGGCCATACTGGTGTGTCACTGCCAAGGGGATGTGGTCGCTGTTCTGGTTTCTATGATTTGGTTATAATGCACACAGAGATTTAAAAAGTGTTTCCAAACATTAAACCTACTAATAATTATAAGTATCTATCAGGCTGTCCTAGTTGTTTTTACTATGAAATAAGGAGAAATTAGAAATTTAAATGCTTGAGATTAAAAATTTACAAGGAATTCTGTATTCTCAAGCATTGGCCTGTGCTAGGACTTTGAAAAACAAAATGTTTCTTGAATTACCGCTTAAAGAGGTCTGGGGAAATGCTTATGCTGATAATTCTGTAACATTTTGTCATGGGGTTCACTACATTTCCACCCCCCACAAAAGCACATAGCCAGAGTCTGTAGGAGGCTGAGGTGAAGGCAGCTGCCATTGCACATGTCCCAGACTAGCACTCTTGGGGTCCCAGCAAAGCTTTAATTTCCTGTTCCTTCTGCCACAAAGCTCAGCTTGCCCAGAATACTTCCCCTTGTTTACTGAGAATCTCTACCACAGTGCCTACCACCCCAGAGAACACAGTGTGCAAAGTGTTGACAGTCCCTGAGACAAACTTCTTTCCTCCCCTCTTCAGGGCAGGAGTCTCTCTGGGCAGTGCAGTGCAGGACACAGCACCCAGGATGCCGCTGGCCTCGCACGGACAGTGCAGAGCAGAGCTGGGGGCAGAGAGGTTGTGCTGGGTTGCTGCTGTCGTTTCATGCCTCCTGCCCTGCAAACACCCTCCTGCAGGTCAGAGTTCTGTGTGAATATGGGCCTTGAGGAAGGGTAGGACCAAGCAAAGTGAGATCACCAGGTCGGAGGAAAGATGGTCCTCGCCACATCGCCTGTTCGCAGAGAGACAGTCTGTGGTGAGTTTGGCATCTGACCCTGTGTCTCACACATTCCAGAGGCCTCATAATTCTTTCCCCTTTGCTCTGGGGTTCACAAACCCTCACCTGTCATGTGCTAGGGTCTATGTGCCAGCCTGGCTACTTCTACCACTCCCACTGCTGCTGCAGCCATGGAACACTGTCCTTAATGCCAAGCTATAATTTCTGCTTCTGGATGGGCTTTCACAACCCTGAATACAAGATGTTGCTGTGAATCCAGCTAGCTGGAATTCTCCAGTGCAAGAAAGAACAATATGTAAAGGCCCCAGCATCCTGCCACAGAATAAGGTCAGTCTGTCTTCTCTGAGCTGTCTGTTGTGATACCTCCCTCCTGAAACTTAGTTGCATTGAATGTGGACAGCTGGAAACTAAAGTATCCACACTACATTGTACATCAGCCTCTGATATGGGGAACATTGTGTCTTAGTGAGTAATATTTGAAAATGATCAGATACTGATTCACTAAGAAAGCTCAAAGGGGCGGAAAGCAGATCCTCAGTGTGTATAAATTGCTATAACCTCTGCTGAACTACAGCAGCTTATTCTGGCAGAAACCCTGTGCTGCTACTTGAAAAAAGTGTATCTCGAGTTCAGCCTCGTTAGTGGAGTGTGCAGCAGCAGCTTAAAATCCAAAAGACTTCTTTTAGGAGTTCTGCCAGTGCTACTATGGCCTTCTCTTACATAAACCAGCTAACACTTTTGCAGGGATACAGATGTATTTGGAACTTGCCTCACAGTGCTTCCTGTTCAGTGTTCCTCACAAAACAAACAACATCCCAAATTAATGACTGTTACACAACCCTTTGCAGAACTTCATTACTGAAGAGGTACTGTGCTTGCTGGGCAAATGTTGTGTAGCACATGTTGGAATCTGCAATGGCAATTCCTAATGAACTGATCTTGAGTGGCTCAGTTTTGTGGCTTTCCACTTTTCCTTTGCTTGTGGCTGTGCTGCTTTCCAACCTGAACACTGTAACTTTAGTGCAATTTGTTACATCACACACAACAATTTCAGCATGAAACAGAATCAGCATCAGCAAACAATACCTATGATGGTAAAGCTTGATAAAAGTTATTCCTAATCTAATTATTTTCTGCTATGGCTGTACCAACAACCTGTGCTCTTGGTTACTGTCTGACTCAGGCCTCACTGACAAAAAAAATTGTATGAGATTTCTCAAGGTCTTACTCCATGTAGAAATGTGCTACTATCATGGTTGTCTGTTCTGTTATGACCTATCTAGCTGAACCTACTTTTGGTTCAGCTTTTCAGTTTTCCACTGAACTGGCCATCAGATTTGCATGGTCCACTTCCCAAAACAGAGTTTGCTGGTACCTCTGCTGTGTGGTAGGGAA
>NW_008683581.1:0-1350 GCF_000695815.1 Acanthisitta chloris | reverse complement strand
GAAGTTCATTCCAGGTGTGTATTTACATACTCATAGCTCCATAAAGTTGGAAATAAGTTTTTATACTGTCAACACAGAGGGAGGAAATCCCCAATTCCTATAATATCTATGTGTGCTCTTATACCTGAGATTATTTCTCTGTTATTGTGCACAGCCACATTGCATTCAAAATTCGTGTTAGTTTAGTGAGAGTAGAAATAGAAAGGAGAGGAGGACAATAGACAAGAACTGTCTGGCACTGTGACATGCTAGAAGTGCTCTGCTGGAGGAGCATTTATCTGTTTCTCACATGGGCTCTGTCATGTTTTCCTGTAGATTTCACTCTCCTAATGCAAGAAGCAGCAGATCCTCCTGGATACACACCTGCCAAGGGGGTGGCCCAGCAGCAAGACCTCTGTTCTGTGCAGCATACCTTTGCCTGTTGTTCTGAAAAACGTGTCTAAGTGGGCTCCTGGAGAGCTGTGAGGGTTTTTTCCCCCCAGATTTCAGCTTTTATTTGTTCTCTGTGATACTGAAGGGTTAACCTAGAAATAGAGAACCGTGCTCTTAGGCAATAATTAAAACAAAGTGTATAGGACACTTACTGGGTTAGAAATGAGAGACTGTATGTTTTGGACAATAATTAAACAAGATATATAGGACATGTGCTTACTGGGCTAGAAATGGGGAACTGTGTCTTTTAGACAAGATGTATAGGACGTGTCCACTGGGCAGGAACCAGAAGATGGATGAATAGAATAAGAAAATAAGAACAAAGGAACCATCGATCTGATTGATGTGTACACCCGGCCTAGGCAAAAGCACTGAAATAAAAGGACTAAAAGTATGGGAAGGGCAGCCAAAGTTCACAGGCTAAGCTGCTGGGTGGTCACAAAAGCAGAGCCCTGGGACCACCACCTCAATTTAGTAAGTATGTGCAATATTATAATGTGAGGAGCAGTTAAGATAATGACTCCGGGCAAATTATTATTTTACATGGATGGAAATTGGTGAACATATATGATTTATGTATGTAAAAGTCTGGAGATTTTGGAGCTAGGCAGGCATACTTGGCAGAGCATCCCCCGTGCATCCACCGCCTGTTCTTAACACTAAATTGGCGTTAAGGAGTTTTCCACCCGATTTCTGTGACATCTATGTTTTTCCCTCCCCAGATTTCAGCTTTCATTTGGAGGGTGCGACGTGCCTCGTGTGTTGGTGTATATCACAGAGGATGGAAACAGCAGCCAGCCCAGAGCTCTTTGCCTTCACCTGCGGCAGTAACGACCGGATGTGTTTCTCAGAAGGAAAATGAAGCCGAGCGGGGTCGGGGCTGCCCGGCCGGGCCGGTCCCGCCTCCCTGCGGGCGCA
>NW_008683580.1:31696-36891 GCF_000695815.1 Acanthisitta chloris | reverse complement strand
CGTTTCGCACCCCGTGCCCCTCCTCAGCGCCTGCTCTGCCGGGGTACCCGCTGGTCTTGCTTTATATTGCATTGAGTCGGCCAGGAAGAGGGTATAAAAAAAGGCTGCGTGTTGTGCCACAGCATGGAAATATTCTTTCCTGGTGGGTTGCAGAATTCTTGCAGTGATACACTAATGCTACAGACATTTACTTCTTATTGAGTCAATAAAGCCTTTGATGATTAAAATAAAAAAAAAATAGGATAAGTCTGTTTAGGCAGGAGATAATGAAGCATTTTCCAAGAGAATATTTTGCTCGTGAAGGTCATAGAAACATAGAATCATAGAATTTTAGGGGTTGGAATGGACCTTACAGACTATCTAGTCCCAGCCCCCCTTCCATGGGCAGGGACACCTCCCCACTTGACCAGGCTGCTCAAGGCCTCATCCAACCTGGCATTGAACACTGCCAGAGTTGGATCATCCACTGCCTTCCTGGGCAACCTGTGCCAGTGTCTCACTCGAATTCATGCATTGAATCACATGAATCCATCAAGACATAGATTCATGTGATTCCAATAGTTCTCTGATATTATATATTAAAACTATTGTGCTACAAATGTATAATACTTGTAATGTATACTAAAATAAAATAATTATTTGGCATTAAAATAGCTTTTATTCCACAACTGAAACTTTGTACGGACAACTGTAGTGGAAGAATTAGTCTGCAGGCACTGTCCAGTGAGTTTTCTGGTAGACAGGAGATACTTTGCTATTTCTAACAATAGCAAATTTTTATAGTGGAGAAAATCTAGAGACATGCTATAATTCTGAGTAGCAAGTAGTTGCAGCAGTTCAAGTTAAATGCAGACATGAAATTAATTCAGATGCAATGTAATTACATGTCAGATCAGATTAAGCTGCTGAGTTCTTGCTTATCCATGTATGTATGCATCTATAAGTATGCAAACCAGAGTATTTCAGAGAAGCTTTTGCATTGTCTCATCAGATGTGGTGTTTCCACTAGATCTATAGCTGTATTTTACGGAGTACAGGGAGGAATCATTGGTCATGACTTGGGAGAACTTGGTACTCAAGAGTGGATTAACTACCACACGTGACAGATTTCATCTACTTTAAGCATTGTCATAGTCCCACCTATTATAGTCAGTTGTAATTATTCCAGGGAACTCAGAGCAGCATATCTGTTCACTTCTCCCTTCTGTGGGTACTGAAAGTGCAAACTGCTTTGCTTTGATGGAGGGGTGTTACAGGGGAGGCCTCATGGAAACCCCAGAGGGATGAGAATCTGGCATCAGACATTTGGGATGATTGTCTTTCTTTCATCACTCCAATGAAGAAATTGACCCTGGGAGAGCAGAAGGGGCAAGAGGAGTCACAGAACTGTGCCTGTTGGGGTTGCAGGCACCAGTGCAATAGGCCTGTCTCTGGAAGGGTCCTGGCACTTCTACTGTGCCTGTCACCACGGACCACAAAATCCTTCCCACTACACTGTAATAAGCTGAAGAACTGTAACAAAAGACCACAAGCCACAGCTGTAACGTGACACAGTGTTCCTTCACACCCCTAACAGCCTTGTCTGACCTCCTGATGCTTTTATGGCTACTGGAGCAATGTCAGAAACACCAGTGGCCCAGCCCCTCTGTACCCTGAGGTACAGGGACAAAACTTGGAGGTTAAGTGCCACCACTCTGTCCACACCCTCCTCAGAGACATTTTTAGTCCTCTTAAGACTAAAAGTCTGTCACGCTTTTCTCATGATGTGATCTGGACAACAGCACGACATGCTAAGTGAAGATACCAGTAAGAAGAGCATGCCTCAAGCTCTAAACTCACTTACCATAGGTCTGTCTACAATACAGTCATGTCATATTATGCAAATGAGTAGATCATTCTCATTTTCAAGAAAAGTGACTTATTTTTTTCTCGAACACAGCCTGTAGCATGTACTCACACTACTTGCCAAGATAATAAGCCTCCAAACCCTCAGCTTCCCAGTGATGCACATTCTCCTTTCATTCCCAAGCCACAAGTGGCTGATTCATCTGGTATGTCTTTTTGAAGTATAGCTATTGTGGCCCTGTTTTATAATCACTAGATTTCCAGGTGACCAGAGTGGTGACAGTCAACAACTTCAGAACAACCTAGGTGCTGTACAGCTTAGTGCATTTCCTGGCCTTACTTACTTCTGAAGATGCCCCAACTGCTGAAGAGGATATAGGTAAAAATGTTAAAGGAGCTAAGGTCCAAAGACATTCAAGGACAAATTAATTTGGCCAAACCTATTTTCTCCTGCTGTTGAGATGCATGAGGACAGCCTATCTGGCTTCTCAAACTGTCCAGATGGATACAGATCTTTAGGCATGTGTCATATCCACAAGTCCTATGTGGTGATCTTAATAATCCAAGATACCTGGACAAGCTCGAAAAGTAGGCCCATGGGAATCTCACGAGGTTTAACAAGACCAAGTGCAAGGTGCTGCACCCAGATCAGAGCAACCCCACATATCAGTACAGGCTGGAGGATGAAGAGATCAAGAGCAGCCCTGCTGAGATGGATATGGGGCTGCTGGTGGATGAGAGTCTGGACATAAGATGGCAATGTGCTCTTGCAGCCCAGAAAGCCAACAGTGTCCTGGGCTGTATCCAAAGCAGCATGGCCAGCAGGTCAAAGGAGGCGATTCCACCCCTGTACTCCTCCCTCGTAAGACTCCACCTGAGATACTGCATCCAGCTCTGGAGTCCCAGGCACAGGAAGGACACCGATCGGTTGGAGCAAGTCCAGAGGAGGCCCACCAAGATGATTAGAGGCATGGAGCACCTCTTCTATGAGGAAAGGCTAAGAGAATTGGGGTTGTTCAGCATGAAAAAGAGAAGGCTTTGGGATGACCTAATTGTGGCCTTCCAGTACCTGAAGGGAGCCTAAAAGAAAGATGGAGGCAGACTATTTGCAAGGGCATGTAGTCACAGAACAAGGGAAAATGGCTTTAAACTGAAAGACAGTAGGCTTAGATAAGATATTAGGAAGAAAATTCTTTACTGTGAGGGTAGTAAGGTGCAGGAACAGGTTGCCCAGAGAAGCTATGGATGCCTCATCCTGGAAGTGTTCAAGTACGGGTTGGGTGGGGCTTTGAGCAATCTGATCTAGAGGAAGGTGTCTGGGCTCATGGTAGGAGGGTTGGAACTAGATGATCACTAAGTGGCTTCCAACCCAAACCATTCGTTGATTCTATGATGATTCTATACCTCAAATGCTATCAATATCTATAGCTGAGCAACTTGTACTGACATGTCCAATCTCCTCTTAAAAATGGAAATACTTTTCTAGATATAGACTTTAGATGTGTTTCTATGAGATTTCATGTCCCTGAGATTCATTTGCCTCTGAAAATAGGATCTGGACTACTCATTGCATTTACTTGAAAAATGTTCTTATTTACATTATATGTGCTAGCTTGTCCTTGCAAGAAGAGGACAGTGCTGAAACAGGCACATCAGGGGAAATGAGAATGTTGTGTCCAAGTACAGAAATAGCTCAGGCCTGAGCCACAGCCATTTACATAAAACAGGCAGAGAGAAATGCAAGGAGGCTGAGCAGAGTAGCTACACCAAGACAGGAGATGTCAGGCTTTACTGCTGTAGGAGGTAAGGACTAAGTTGTATCCTGTTAGGTGTATGGGAAGTCAGAAAAGATAATTTCTTCTGTGAGCTGCTTGGGAAATGACACTGCTGCACTCATGAGGTCATAAGCAAGGCTTAACGGAAAGTCCCTGGCTTGGGATGACCTCTGTGCAATAGAAATGGGTTGGATCTGCCTTTCCTGTGCCATAGAAAAGACATTGCCAATGCCTGAAAATAGAAGAATACCCTCCAGTCAAAGAAGCAGCCAGAGGAGGAGGATTTCTGTAATGAGTTCTGTTTGCTGTTTGTGGAGACATTTACTGCTGTCTCTTCAAAGCAGGGCCTGTGGGGATTTATTTCCTTTGCACTTGTCTGTTGGGACTAAGGGAATTTGTTAGCAGCCTTGTTTTAATCAGGACTAATGTGCTAACAACAGCAATTTTGTAATTACATAACAGTTTTCATCTTATAAGAAGCCACAGCTTATAAACTGAACACAGCTTCCAAAGACAGGAAAGGAATGGCTGTTTAGCAGAGCAGAAAATCACTCCCCATTGCTTAGGACAGGAAGTGACATACACCATGCTGGTATTTAGGAAACTGGCATTTTCTTGCTTTGAGACTTTTAACAGTTACTTGTGAATGGGATTTGAGTTTTACAGCTCTCCTAAAAGTGACCAAAAGGCACATGAGTTTCCAAATCCACTTGATAGGCCTCTTTTAAGACTAATGGAATCTGGTGCCAATGTCAGGATTGGAAATAATAGCAATTGGTACCAAAAGGCCGTACCCTGTTGTTACAGCATCAGAATATTGGAGGAATCTCTAATAGCTTGTGTTCCTTTTAGACACCAATAATCCAAGCCCTCCTGTTAGCTTGGATTGAGGTCATAAATATAGTTCTTTTTAGAGACTTAGTTCAGCTGGTGCAGGCTTTTGAACAAACCAGAAATAAAAATGTGATGCTGCATTATGTCAGAGCTGCATGTTTAGTCTGCTGCTCTAGAAATAATCAAGAAAAGTTATACATGATAAGAGACAGATGCTAGTGCCTCAGCAGACATTTGAACTCTTTCTAGTACAATAGTAAAAAAGAGAAAACATCCAAAGAAACTTGTTTCTTTAGTAGTCAAATTTGTGCTCAAAGTGCTCTGAAGGGAGGGATAAAAGACGCTTTCCTCAGCTTTATAAAACTGATTGTCTTAATGTAACCTGCTCATTCAGAATATACTTATATGCCCCCAATGTTTGGATGCATCCCTAAGAATCCCTTTTCCCTAAGTGACCATGGCTCGGAGCTAGGCTCTACCAGTGATCCTGGAGGGGATTTGCAGTTGCTGACTCCAACACTTGGGCCAGGCCAACAGTTGCTGCCATGGTACTACACAGCAAAACCAGAGACCCTGGGCATCTTCCACTGTTTCATTTGCTGGTATAGGTGCATCTATACACTCTGCCTGGAGGGTCCTGCTTACACTTCCTTAAGTTTTCTGATATGCCAGGAAGGTAAAGGCAGATGAGGAGTCAACAGGATGCACCTCTGGCCTTTTTCAGCATGGTTCACTTGTCCC
>NW_008683580.1:14075-31678 GCF_000695815.1 Acanthisitta chloris | reverse complement strand
CTGCCTGGAGTGACACCTGTGCTGACAGGTAGATAGGAGTCCCTGCACGTCCCACAGGTAACCCAGGCCAGCTGGCTGGGTGGATCAGCCAGTCAGCAGTAGGTAACACACTGAGGGACAGCAGCTCCTGATGGATCCACTCAGCAAAACCATCAGCCCAGAGCCAAGGTGCTATTACTTATATTCACAAAAGGCCCAATTCTGCCCTCTGTTGTACTTGCTCAACACACAGAGGTCACCAAGGTTGGTGTCTGGTGTAAATGAAGGAAGAATTTGCTTTCAAGGATATTTTTCAAATCAACGTGTTGAAAATTGACTGTCTCTTTCTGTTTTGTGTTTTTGATGTGTGTTTACTATTTCAGCTGGCCAAACCATTGATCCTCCCCTCCCTAAGTAGTGCCAATATTTCCAAATACATTTTCATGCTGATTAAAATGACAGGTCAAATTTCTAAATTTCATACACATAAGAGACTCCAAAGGTCCCCTCTCAAAAAGAGTGACAGGATATTTCACCTTGGTCATCTCCATATGTTTCTGAAGAGTTTTTCTCACCTATTGAGAGTCTGCCTGGCAATTTACCAGGTAGAAAGCAGCTTGTAGAAAAGGACATTGGGGTCATCAAGTCTCTTGGGCTGCCTCTGAATAAGGCTTGGGACATTTTTATGCCAAAGGAATTCAGACCTTATCCCTAGGAAGCTTGGAGAGCTTGGATGACCATGATGTCAAAAGGATCTCAAGTTTTCAGGCTGTTGAATCTTTGTCAGCCTGCCAGGTATGTTGCCAGAGGCCAACCCAATGGACAAGCTGGCAGGATACTAGGCATAAACCTAACACAAGGCAAAGTTGTTTCAAAAACCTGCCTACTTTCCACTGGGACTTCACTGAAATCACCATGTTTCTGGGAAATGTGATGACTTTGATAATCTGGTATTTTCCATTTCTTTGAAAAATTAAGGCCTATAAAATATTAAAAAATATTTCAAAGTACAGGTCATGAAGGATATGCATGAAAAGAACTTGAATGCAAATATTTAATATTGCCCGTAAGTCTTCAATTTAAAATGAATCACAGCTAGGAATTGCCCATGTAAATTTTATCCAGGCTGTCTTGTCTTTCTTTTTTTTTTTTTTTCCAAGAATGTGATAAGTTTATTCTTTTTAAATCCCTCTGGGGATGAACTGTGCATTTAGAGCTTTTTGTAGTAACACGGCTTTGCACACTGGAGTGAGCAGCAGGCTTTATGAGTAGCTTGAAGTGGAATGTGAAGAATGATTATGCCATGTGACAGTGCATCACGGAGTCCACTTCACTCAGTATACTTTACAAACTGACCACTGTTTAGATTGGATACAAAGGAGGTCGCATGGCCTAAAGACAAGAGGAGATGCAGTGCTCCCTGAAATAAGAAAACAGTCTCTCATGACAGAGGACACCCCAAGTGCTAACGAAGCCCCTGATCCACCTCTGCAGGAGATCTGCCCTATGTCCTGACTCACACAACTCCTACCAGCAGTGTACGATGGCAGTTCTGCTGAACTTGCTGTAGGCATGTTTTATTTTTCTATTTGGTGCTTGGCTGGTGCCTTAAGAGTGTCGGGGCTGGTGCTTTTACCAGCAGTGCTGTGTGCCTGTGATGTCTGTGCAGCCCATACAGCAGGGCTGGTTATAGGAACTGAACTGTTGGAATGCAAGGAAGGTTCTAAGGAACCTGAAGCTAAAGTTCAGTGAGTGATATTGTCAGTACAACAATGTACTGCAAGAACTCAGGACCTTCTCTAGCCTCTGAAATATCCTACCTCCAGGTGAGGAAGCCTACTGTACACTAGTCACCAAATATGTTCATGCTCCTCTTTCCTGCCTGCTCCAAGAACTTTTGCATTAGTCAAAAGGAGAAACTGCTTACTATTTCTGCAAATCTGAGCACCACCTGCTTTGTTAGTGACAAACCCTGTAGCCATTAAACCAAGTAATATTTTGCAAGGGTCAGGTATGGCATGCTCAGAAATACTTTACAGATTGTCATACAGAAATGTAGAAATCTCAGGCATAAGAAAAGAGCAAATATTTGGTGCACACATACTGTAGTAAGATACTATAAAGTGCAGGATGCTTTGTCCAAGAAATCCAGAACAAATAGACCCTTACTCCAACTCCAGTCAAATTCTGGGAAGTTACTTTAAATTGTTCATATACTTTTGAAAATGTTACCCGAGATGTTTCTATATCCGGGAGATTAATTTATGTGCTCTGAGTCAGTTGCTTTCAGGTAGAAAACAGAGGTTCCATCAGCCTTAAGCTTGTAATATTCAGAGGTATTCACAGAGACTCTTCCATCTCCATATTGCAATTCCACTATGTCACATTTAAACTTAAGAGATTTATCCATCATAGCTTTAGTTTAAGAGCATTGTGGAAAAAAATCCATCAACAAAAAATATGCTGGGTCTGGGAATATGATCCTTTGTCTCAGTGACACTTTTTTCTTTATAATACATTCTTTACATGACTTCCTCAGGTTCCACAAGTGTAAAACAGAGATAGGGGTTCCTTAATTTTGGTAAATGCTTTGGCATCTATGGATAAAACCCACTACTGCTGTAAATCAGAGCCACAGAAGTGGGCAGAGAGTCCTTCCTTCAATTAATGTTTTGAAGAACCAAATGTCATACTTCAAATAGAGCTCAGGAACCTTCTTTACAGGGTTATTGTTTCCTTGCTCATGCTTAAAGGTAGTAGGGGCTGGATCACCCACTGGCATCCCTCCCACCACCCACATCTGTACAAGAAATACAGTCAGTTCCTCTGAATTTAAACTAAATCCTTCTGCTTTACCAATGCACATTTCTACTTAAGCAATAAACATCTGTCTTCTGCCATTCATTAATATTAATTATAAATGGTCACTAGCTCATGGGATCCAAGTCCACCAGCTGAGATTTTTCCAACTTTGACCTTGTTAGAGTTTGTATAAAAAGTGTTCCAAAGGGTTCTTCGAAGCTCGAAGCCAGCAATAAGTGCAATTTGCAGAGTACAGCATTTAGATTACGCACTTAGAACACGGGCAGTCAGAAGGAGTGATGGGGAGCAGGGGGCAGGGAGGGAAGGATGGAATACAGAGCTTGAAGCAGAGCTCCTTTAAATGCTTAAGAGTTTTAGACCTTTCTTCAGGCTAATGACAGGGAGAGGCATTGTCCATAATGAAACCAGCCCATCCATTAAACATTACTGTAAATGAAAGGTTGCGTGAATTAAAGGTTGTTCATCTCATGTTTCAGGAATGTAGCTGTGTTTCATGTCTGAAGCCTGTTTTCCTTTTAAATGGAGTTCTTCAGATGACAAATGAGAGAGAATTTCAGAAAGCAAATGTGCAGAAGTAAATACATGCTTAAGAACAAAGCAGAGACATAACTGTAGCTGTAAATCTTTATACTGGGGCTACTGTTTGCTGTAGATATTGGGAAGGATTAGATTAGAATTGAAAAATTTAATTACTGGATCATTTTGCTTGTAAACCAGTAGAAAAAAACAATAGAAAAATCACCACTGTTAATCATCAAATCCTGACCTTAATATCACCTGGATAATATATTTCATTCAGGGAACGCCGGTTAATTCTTTTGCTACCATTTTGGATTCCAACTAACTAAATACAGAAAATTTAGAAAATCCTTTTTCTGAATTTTCCATGGCCACATCTTTAAAAGATAAATGTTGGGTTTTTGCTCCCTGTTAATTTATGCCACTGCCAAATTACTTCAACAAAAGCTACTGAAAAATAGTATTTGCTTGCCTCAGTCCTTAATATTTGCTCTTTTTTCTTCAGGCCTAAGCGTTTCAGATATTGCAATAGGTTGTCCAGGGAGGTGGTGGGGTCACCATCCCTGGAAGCATTTAAGAGGCATCTGGACTCAGTGCTGGCAGATAAGGTTTAGGGGTTACAGTGGAGTGCCAGGTTAACAGTTGGTCTTGATGATCTTAAAGGTCTCTTCCAACCTTGATGGTTCTATGATTCTATGCAGCAATATGCCCCTCCTGGGTCACATCTTCATCTGCTCTTAAAATATATGCACTTTCACTGGCAGAGAGGTGCTAGCTTATATCTCTGCTGAATTAGAAAGAAAATCCAGCCCTGTACTCTTCCTATAACAATGATTCAAAGCTGATGAATGCAAAGACAAACATGAACAGATATCTCAGCAATGCAGATGACTAAACTGGACAAAATGAAAGGAAAGTTCGTTTCAGTTCCTTGACTCGGGCCCAAATAAAAGTCTGAGCTTGGTAAAGAGAGCAGGAAACCTTATACTGATGTCAGTGGGCAGAGATACTTGGATTTGTGCTCTGTAAATGTGCAGTACCCTGTCTCTCTGTGGGACTCTTACAGAAAGCAACAGGCAAGAAAAAACTGTGTGAATTTTGTAGCCGTTAGAAATGCTCATCAGAGCATTGTTGACTTCTTTACTAGTCTGTGAAGCTGAACTACCATACTAAGGCTGCCTCTGCTGGATGCTTGTCTAACCTCCTTAAAAATCTTCCATGATAGAGGTTCCCACAACCTCTTTCCTGATCTTTATGATCTCTGATAATAACATTGGATGTTACCATATCATTGGGAATGCTCTGAAGTTCCTTTGGACCTTTATAAAGGAAAGTTATGGCAGCAAGTGTTTTCTTTTTCAAAGTTATGAAGAGACAAGAGAGCTGGGAGGTGGCAGCCTAAGCAGACCAAAGGCTACATCAGGTGTCAGAGCTGGCAGGGAGAGTGAGCTGAGAAGAGACGATGAGGCTGGAAATGCAGAGACCTGGGTGGGGAAAAGCAAACAGAACTGCCTGGGTGGGGAAGAACAGGCAAATATCCAGAAAGATGAGGAGAAACAGCAGCCAAAAAGTGCTCCTTTGTTTTTGCTTTCTTCCAAAGGAATGCTGAAAATCCCTTCTTTATGGTTAGATCCACAGTACTCTTGAAGTCAATGGGATTTCAGTGGGTCTTGGATCCAGCCCTTTAAAATAAGGGCAGCTGTAACACAGTAATGAATGAGTGCCATTGCTGCCCACAACTGCAGTGTTATAACAGTATTGCTATACATGGAAGTGTTCCACAGCCCAGGATTTAGCTGATTAAACAGTGCTGGATGCATCGCCATTAGACTCGAAACATCCACTGCCTGATTTACTCTGTAGCTCACATACCCCAAATGTTTTGCATTCTTGGACTAAATTTGATAGATGTGCTATCAAACTTCTCTCTTGCATTTGGTCTTCTTTCCAGGACACACAAGTCAAAATAATGAGGGGTTTAGATCTCCAGGTGGAGTGGGCCAGGTGAGCCCTGCTGTCAGCAGCTGCTTCCCTTCACTGTTACTTTGTGGTAATATTATCCAAAGGTGAGGAAACAGCTTGCTGTATTCTTCTGAAGAGTCCACATAATGAGGTTGTCAAGATACTTTGCTGTAGCATACAGCCTGGAAGAGGCTCATTTTCTCTTCTAGCAGTGAAAAACATGTCCCTCCCGCAGAAAGAGATCTTTGAATCACTAGAAGTTAGGGGAAGGATTTTGGAAGCATCAACTGTGAGATGTGATAGAAGACAAATGTAGAGAGAAAGATGGGTATGTGAGGATGTGCTGGCAGAGGGAGGAAGGGATGTGGGGTAAGAGAGAATGATATGCTTCTCTTTTGCACATGGCCTCTGCCCTGGGATGAGGAGAAGGGACTTTAGCCACAGTTTCCTATTTGCTTCTCCCTGAAACTCAGTGTGAAGCCACTGAAGGTGAAGGTGCCATGAGTAAGTTAAGTACAGCTGTACCAGGGAAGAAGGCCAGAGACTGTGCAGACTCCTGCATATCTGCACAACATAACTGGTAGTTTGTTCAAAGACTCTGTTTGACCTGGAAAAGCCATCCCTCTTTCCCAGCTGTGGAGGAATAACTCCAGCTGGTTTGGCTGCAAGCTAGAAGGTGGCCCTTGGCCGTGCAGACAGGGAGAAGACCTTAGTCTGCTTTTCTTTCAAAGTGTGGACATAAATGTGGATTTTACCTTCTAAAGCTGGAGCTCTCAATCCCAAACCTTTTTATTCAAGATGGAAGACTTCAGACAGGTGCTGGAAATTTGATGCTGAATGAATATCTGATGGCTATTTTGGTTCATGAGAGGTTTGTATTCCCTTCTGCTTTTCCTACAAACCTTAAGCATCTAAAATATAGTCAGCCAGCCTATACTGGAGCACAAGGAGGCACCAGAAGGGAAGATCAGAAAGAGAAAAAGAGCTGATTCCTATCCCTTATTTGATCTAGTGATCTGAGGAGAATAACTCTCACATCATTCACATTTTAATAGAAGAATGCAATAAGCTTTTTTCTGATGCACTTCCCTTACAGTAGCAATTGACCACACATTTTTTTTTTCCTGCTAGTACAAGGTTGATGCTTTTTACCATAAGTGTGTCCAGCACATTTTTGATAGCATGCTCCAGAGACCTCAAGACAGCTGACTGACCTCACCACTGCTCCCAAGCTCCGCAGGACAGAGAGGAGGCAGAAGGCAACAAGAGAGGAGCTGGCAGGAGGAAAGGAGAACATCAGCACCCTGCAGAGCTAAAACCCCATGTTCATTGAGATGCATATTATTCAGAGAATACGACCTGGGCATAGTACACATGTACACAGTGTGGGCATATGTGTGTAGTACCTATGTGCAGAGACACACAGAGTGTATGTACTACCTCCTTGTATAGTTCATACATGTCTGTCAGAACTGTGAGGTATGATGATAATTTAGTGTTCAAATTAGCACAAACATACTTGTAGCAAAATGCATTATTGCTGTTAATTAGTTCAGATTTTAATGTCTCCATTTGGAGGTAGCAACCTAATATATCTTTAAAAACTGCCTATGATTAAATCTTGAAAATTATGTAAATTTAAAAATGGCTTTTTCCAACTTTTTCAAACCTTGAGTTGTAAGCCAGTACATCCTCTACTCTTAGCTATTTTGTATTCACAAATTATTACAACTCCTTTCAGCCCTATTTTCCCCTCTGAGCCCTTTCACCCAGATCTCTTCTCTAGGCCATGCCTCTGTATGCCAGCCAGTGGCAGTGGGCAGCCAGCCCTGGGCTGTCTGTGCCCTGCCTTGCTCGGGGTGTCCCCAGGATGCCATTTCATTTTGTGTTGCAACTAGTGGATTCCCAGTCTTAACAGCACTACTCTTGGAGGCTGGAAATGTGTGAAAGTTAAAGAGTCAAAACCCCTGCAAGGAAAGGAAATGAGAGGTCCTCTTGGCAGCAGCAAACGGAAAATAAACAACCAAACTCTTCACAAGAGAGATTTCTCAATTATAGTAACTCAGGCTCTCAAAGGCCAGAGTTAGGACCCATTGGTGTATGCAGTATGTAAACAGAGGGATGCAGTAATTAGCTTCATGTTCATTTTGAGGCTTCAGAAGTCCTGTGACCTGCCATGGAGTAAGGTCATTAACCATAACCACACTAGTGACCTTCACACAGGACACTCCATCTCTCACAGTTATACGAGCACTGACTGCGATGTCTGCCCAGCTCATGTGCTCCAGCCCTCTTGTTTTAAATGCCACGGAGCTATTCATGAGGGAGAGGATGTGACTTTTGGGATGGGCTGTGATTGGAATATCTTACTTTCCCACATGCCTAGAACTTAAATGTGATTCAGTAAAAGTACTCAACACCAGAAATATACAGAATTTCCTCTAATTCTTTCTTTTATTTTAATTAGAAAAATTTGTTTTAAAATAGTACACTGAGGAATTACTGGAGTGGCATGGGCCTCCACTGCCCTGGGAAAATACTTTTGTCTTTGGTGTGTGGAGTGTATAGAGACAGACTATTCATAGTTTGTTCTCTAATAGGCAACCTATGTTTGAATAAGCAGGTGTACAGGCATTACTAGATGTTTAGCAACACAACAAAATGCTGCTCTAATGATGATTTTGCCAACACTGAGTGAAATTAGTATTGGACGTGAGCATTTTTCAACTCTAATTTTTGTTTGACATTTTTGTGACTGGCCCATGGATCCTCTGAAACACACTCATCTTGCTTACACAATGAATCTGAGTGAACTTTGGCTTAGATTTTGCAGCATTGTGAAGTCATTACCTTGCAGTGGGAGAAAATGTGCCCTTTAATTTAAAAGTTAGCAGGTAAAAGTCTATATCACACACACCAGGCTGTCCTTAACAGTCATTGCAAAGAAACAGGCACTTTCAGGGGGCAAATTATCTTTCCGTTGTTAGAATCTGTCTTACAGCATCACAGATGCCTCTCCACAGGTGCAGTATTAACCTCACCATTAACATGACCCTTGTTTTGACAATAGCAACTAACTTCTGGCTGTCCAGCTTAAGTGCAGTGAATCCCATCATGCTCTTGCAAAGCCTACTGAGGCTCAGTGGAGCCCCAGGTTGTCATTCCTAGTCTGAATTCTCAGATAGCAAAACCATCTCTGTGAAAACTGCATTCAAATCGAATTCAGATTGTCCAGTGTGACAACAGAACTCAAAAAAAATGCACAAGCAACAGTTCCAGAGGTCTGGCAGTCAAGACTTTTGGGGAAAAACATATATATTACACATTGATTTGGCACATACTTATGCAAGTCTTAAGTGGCTACACAGGAGTTTCTGTGGGTTGTGAAGATCATGAAACCCTGATTTTACATGTCATGATTCAAAGCCTGTATGAAGGAATGGTGAAACTCCCACTGATTCCAAATGGCTTCCATGTACATTTTGAAATGTAACGCAACGTATGCATTTCTTCTCTTTTAGTAGGGACCCTTTTTTCTCTGTTTTGCCCGGGACAGCTTAGCTGACTGCTAATGAAATTAGTGCACCTCAGGGGATCAACTCAGAGACTTTTCTTTGTGAGAAATATTAAAGGGGCAACTTAGTTTGGATGCCAGAGTCCTCTGTGCTCTTTTGTTACATGGATCTATATGGTGTTAGAGTGTGTATGTTAGAGTGGGTGACTCAATAAGCTTAGATTTAATGAATAAAATTAATTTATTATCTGATATTTTAAGTTTGCATTAAGTTACATTGTTTTAAGCTAAAGTAAATTCTTGATGAATGGCTTGGGATTTTTAGCTGACTGGTGGTTTTGGAAATCTGATGATTACCTGATAAGATTCCTTCCTCACACCATAGCCAACTGAAGAGGTTTTCAGACATGATCTTATTAATATTTTGAAAGCATTATGTGGACATATAGCAATAAGAGATGGAGGAACTAGTTCAAAGAAACAAGAGAGATGAGCTGAGTCTCAGTTCTCTAAGCTATTCAGTCAAGCTTGCATTTTTATATTCACATGTATAGGAGAAAAGCATTTCTTTCACTCTACCCCAAATATGTATAATTCCTCATTAAAAATGCTCAGCAACAAATCCTGTTGTCTTGGTTCCCTTCTGTTTGCTAGTCTGCATCTAGAATTCAGCTCCTCACCTCAAAGGCCCTGGTCTCTCTCTTACTCCTGCTCTAAACAAAAATAAATAAATCACAGCAAAATGTCTGTATTCTTCTTACAGCACAAAACATTAACTGACAAGCTACCTTGCCTCCAGGGGATTATAATCTTTTGAAATTTGACTAAAATTACTCCTCTTCCTCTCCTAACAGTGCCCTCCTTTCAGACTGTACAACGTCTACACTCCACACAACTTCCTACACTTCACAGTCAAAAAAAGGAATATGCTATTTTACATTCATCCCACCATGTCTTCATGTCAAATGCTTGAATTTTTGCCTGTCAGGAACAATAACTTTCTTTAGTCTGTGTTTGCACAGAATGGGACACAGCATTGCTTCTCTTCTTTGAACCTCTAAATGCTGCCAGCATGCAAATATTCAGTATATGAACAAGCAACTATTGAAATGTATTATTTATTTCTTACAATAATACAGCTATGTAACCAATGTCATCTATCTATTGGCTTGCATAATACCCAGATTCTAGTGTCTTCCTTGTTCATAACTAATACTAGCTTTGGTGGGTGGTTTTAGTCTCTTCAAACTGATCAAAATGTCTCCTGAAAGGACTTAATATTGTCTGATCTCTGGGGGAGTTTGGTTGGGACTCAACAAAAAGTCATATGGTGAATATTCTCTTTTTGGCAGAGTTACTCATGAAAACATGCAATTCCTTCCCCACAAATACTTTTGCATGCAGAATATCAGAATATTTGTCTTTAGGCCAGTAAAAGTCAATCTCACACATTTGCAGACAGCAGTCCAAAGGGACTTGTGTTTGGCCAGAGCACACTTATTAAGACAAAGAAATAATATTGATGGAAAATTTGGAGTGTTTGAAGAGCTTTGCAAGTTTTGCTTTTCCAGTATATCTATTTGCCATTTGCCATTAATGGTCATGGCCTGCAGGAAACACATGACTCAATGTATATCTGTCGGTGAGGGGTAGGAGTCAAAAAGGTGTTAAGTGTGGGAAGGTAAAAGTAACAGTGCACTGAACTGGGGGAACAAAACAAAAAGTCTGAAGGAAAGAAAGGAAGAAGAAAAAAATGGAACTTAATATCATATAGTCATGCAGACTAAAAAGAGTTCACCATCATGGGATTAAAAGAGGAGAATGGTGAAATAAATTACAGTGAGGTTTGGATGGGACTGAACTATAAAAGAGCCTGTATGTGAAACATATGGGAATTAGAGCATCAGAACACACTAATTTAGTGCTAACATGAGTAAAAAGAATCTTTTCAGCTAGATGGGCTATTTGTATCCTCATTATTCCCATTTGTTTGCATTCATTCTGAAAATACTAACACCTTCTCACAGTAAAACTTCATTTTATAGCCAGTGAGGGAAAAAAAAAAGGAGTTGCAATAGATCTCACCAGCTTTAATGACACACCAACAGATGGAAAAAAACCCAACCCTCTTTATCTGCTTTATCTCGTTTTGAATAGCTGTTCCAGAGACATGTTCTTGCTGCTGTGCGATAGCAGTGCCTTAACTGACTAACATCCTGTCTCTGACCTCAACTGCTTGAGCAAAGTCATTGAGGCATCTGTGACGAGCACACCCCGTCATCATGTGGTCTTTGCCCTAACTCTCTTGGCCACAGACAACAGTTCAGCATGGAAAAGGCCGAGGCTGACTGAGCTGAGTCTCTCTTCATGGCCATGGAGAAAAGATTAATAGCATTGTTGGTAACTACTGGATCTGCTGCCACACTTCAAAAGCCAATGCCATGGAAGCTAAACTCCAAAGCAATGCCTCAGCAGCCATGGGGAGTTGTACAATACAAGAGAACATTTTCAATATTTCTCAATAGTAAATACAAACTTGTTTACTTTCCCTTTCCTTTCAAGTTTTTCTGTTGTTACCTCCTGCACACACTGACTGGGCACAGCTAGTCGTAAGAATAGAGCCTGGCTCAGTTTCTTGGGCAATTATTCTATTGTTCAAAGGGGAATAGAAGTTTCTTTCTGTGTAATAAGGGACAGTAGCAGTAGGGAAGATATGTTGCCTGGAGATTAAGTTGGAAAACTTTGTTTCCCCATTCCAGTAAGAACAGAAGGAAAACTTTTAGCTTAATTCTCGGTTTCCTGCCTTGTCCCCATAGTCCATCCCTTGAAGCTATTTTAACCTGATGTTTTATTTCTTCAGTTCTATTAAGAATTGTATTTCTTTCTTAAAAAATCTAAATTCATCTCCCTGCAAAGGTGTATGAAGGTGAATGGGAAAGACTTTTGTAGATACTAGAAGGTTGATTTCAGAACATTAAAATAATGGCTCTCAGACACAGACACACAAATCTTAAGTGCACAGATAGAGTTAGAACATAGGTTTCATCTGCCTGCATTGGTTTTGAAGGAATTGTCTATTGAGCATTAAACAGACTAGGATATAGACTGCGACTTGCTTAAAAGGAAGAAAAAAACTGCACCTTTATGCATGTTGCAGAAAAGAAGGAAAGAAAAAGATTCATGATTGTGAATGAATTCTTGTGGTGCACAGTATTTTTCAAGTATGGTTTGGCTCAAATTCCATAAAATAAGAATGGACAGTAAAATACGTGAGTAGTTTCTTCTAAAGTTCTTATTACACAGGAACAGCAGGCATTTCTCAAAGAGAAATGTCTTGTCCAATCTGAAGTGATTTCCAAATTGCCGTAAGCAAACACACAATATTATTGCCTCAAAAAAAACCCCAGTTTCAAGGCTCCAAAATCACAGTTCAGTCCTATATTTTCATCTCTGGCACAATGAGGTTTTGGTAGGGGAAAAGATGGACTCTTCCCCCAGTTACAGTGGACTGATGAGAGGCTGTGTTTCAAGTTGTGCCACAGTGCAGAGCAGAAGCAAGCATGGGCATTTTGGGCATAGAAATCTGTCAGATTTCTATAAGGAATCTGTAAATAGGTTGCCTCGGCTGCTCCCCTGACACAGATACACGTCTACCTCTTCAGGACACTGCCTGACACAAGAAGGAGGTAATGGCATCTACCTCCTGTAGGCTCCCGTAAATCAGTAGGTCTAGCCAGTTCTTGAGTGTGGGTGAGGCACCTGTAGCTATATGATCCATAAGATCCTTCTTCTAATATTATTTCCCTTCTCATGAGGTACATCCTCAAGGAACAAGCCAACCTTCAAAACAATTACAAGCTCCAAACCCCCTGCGCATTTCCATAAGCAATCTGCAGCAACCCTACCCATCACTTAACAGTGAAACAGTCAGTTACTACTTGGTACCATCAGCTCTTGCTGCCTCACAGGTGTCCTCAGGGATGGCAGCTGCTCCATCCTCAGAAGGGGTGGAAGGAAAGAGGGAAGTAGAAGAGATGGGGAAATGGGAAGGATAGGGAAAATGGAAGGCATGGGGAAAAGGAAATATTCCATAGACACGCCTATGTCAACCAGAGTAACTGCACTGGGGACAGAGCAAGTAACTTCCCTTTGCAAGAAGAGGAGAAAAGGGAACAATGGAACAATCTCTACTAGGCAGCATTTTTATAAATTATTATCTCATAGACTTCTTAAGCATCTCCCTTTCTTAACATGTGGGATGCTATTCACTAGCTGCCATGCTAGGGAATAAGTACAACAAGCTGCCTTGCATGCAGGGTGGGTTCTGTTGGCACTCTTGCTTTTTGGGTGAAACTAAATGGGAGTTTCCCTTGCTGCCACAGAGCATTGTGGTCTTTCTCCCATGCTGGGTCTCCATGACCCAGATGCAGATGGCAGGATAAGGCCATGTTGTTCAGCCAGAGCTAGTAGAAAGAGTTCAGGCTGGGAGAGAGGCCACAACGCTATATTTGCAAGAGTTATAGCCTTACCTGCAGGGAAGCATGAAATAGGAATTGGGTCTGGAGGAATGCCATGGTTCAAGCATGAAACTTGTTTGCCTGATACCCAACAAACAACACCCACCATGACATGTTTTATGATGGATCTTTTTGTTCTGAGCTCCACATGCAACCCTTCATCTTGGCAGTTCTTCAAAAGAACCGAGACAAAGTGCCTTCCCATCCAGCCCCCCCTGTCCTCTCTAGATCACACAAAGCACATTTTTTGAGCAGTGTTAGGATTTTATTTACTCCAGGCAAAGGCACATTTCTCTCTGGCCCAAAGAGCACCACAATAACGGGAGCTTTGCTGAAGCCTGCAATTGAGGCCTAAGAATTCAGGTTTGAGTTATTAAACAAACACAATACCAATCTCATATTATGATTATGATAACATGGTACCTTTTCCTTCCTTCTGACATCTTTTTCTTTGTACAATACATTTTCTGCTCTCGCTTGTAGCTGGGCAAGGATTGCCCCTTGCTGACGGATGCTGTACGATTTCTCTGACCCTTACTTCATTTCCTCTTTTGAAACCACATGTTTTTCCTTTCTTTGTGCAAGGGCTCCATGGACTCCACTCACTAGCTTCACAGTGCACTGCAATAAACATAGGACAAACTGAGCCTGGCCAATATATTTTTATATACACAATACATATGGTACATTAATTTTATTCTGCATCAGCCAAAAGGTGGCAAAAGCTAATGGAATTAATCAACAGTGAATTGCAGTAGTGAATTGACAGAAATTGGACTGCTGAGGATATACAGCACAAAATAATGTCAAATAATTATGTCAGTTTCTATTTTGTACTCTCTGTTTTGTAATTCCCTTCCAGAAACAGGGCAACAACAACACAAGTGGTCTCAATGAAATCAGTTACTGGGGTTTCATCTGAGGTTGCTTTGGTTTGGTGAAGGTATAAATCCTTGAACTTCAATTAAATTAAACTTTGGTCATACCTGTGTGAAAGATGACTGAAATCACTGGGTCAAGCTGCTGCAGCTGGTCTCAAAGGTATTGGATTTGGAAATCGGTAGTTATAAAGGACCAGCTGATATCAAAAGGCATTACATTTGGAGTCAAGTATTGTTGGTGACCTGCTGGTTGGTATTCAGCTTAAACAGTGAAAGAGCCATCACCTGTAGCATATACAAGCTGGAAACAGGCAAAGCAGAGGGCAATTTGGGTGGTGGGAGGTTTCAAGCTTTTCAGAAAAGTGGGGGTTACAGTTTCTAAACCAGAGTGATGTGAATGTTCATCCTGTTCTATTTGGAGCTCAAAAGGTCGAAACAGTGTAGACAAAAATTGGAGTAAACTTGGAAGCTTAACAATGCTCTTAATAGCTGTCCTTCTCTTGTGCCATCTTCTCAGTATCCTTCTCTTGAAAAAGATAGTAAACATTTATATCTACTTTATGTCCACGTGCATGCTTAAGACTATAAATCACCACTAAAGAAATAAAGACTTCCTCTATAAGGAGGAATCTGTAAGTCAACATTTTTCCAGCTACAGAATTTGCTTACAAATTTCCCAAAACCTAGAAATATAACTGACCTCAGGCAGTATCTGAGCCTTCCTCCAGTGAACTGTCATGTGGGTCATTTTGTTTTTCATGTTACACTGGAGCTCTCCTGTTAAAGTAATTGGCTTTCACGTGCACAAAAAGGTTCTGTTTTCCTCCATAGCTTTAAATGGCCTTTCCTAGTTGAGGCTGACTCATTGTTAAAGCAGCTAAGTCTAGAGCACTTGGAAATAGCCATCAAGAAACAAAAATGATCCCTTGAATTTCTTTCAAAGATGAAAGTCTTTGCTTGAAAATAAAACCGTAAAAGCCTACACTACCACCTGAACTAATAAATATTTGAGAAGGAAAATACCAAACTACTGCACATAATTTTTATTCCTTACTTCCCCTCCAAAACACTCAATGCCAGGGAGAGCTATGTGCATGATACTGTGGGGGAGGAGATTTCCATCATGGCCAGACTGTGCCTAAGCGCTCCCTGGTCGCTGGTGGCTGAAGAGGTTACCACTTGCACCGCAGTTCGCAGCCCTCAGCCACCACAATTCACAGCCAGCACACTAAAATAAGCTGAACCCTGCCACAGCTTCAGCATGCTCATGGCAGGGGATGCTAACTGCAGCAGCCCAAAGGCAAATATATCACTTGTTCTTCGTTCAGTCAGAGGGGTGACAGAGGGATGGAGCAGACAGTTAGGTGTGGTGACCTCAAAAGTTGCCACTGCATGAATAATCGGAGCTTGTGAGTCAGAGGCTGGAGACACAAAAGCAGGTCTCTTCTCCACAACCAGTGAGTCACAGTGACATCAATCTCACTCCTACAGTGTCAGTGCCACCCTATTTGTTGTTTTATTTTAATCATCATTTTCTGGAATCAGGTGATTACGCACATATACCATTTTGGGTATTGGGCTTTTTCTGGCGGGGGGAAGTTCCTTAATGTTTTAGTTCCTAGCCTCCATTTTTGTGAAGATAAGCTTCAAAATGTTGTTGCATGCATGCTTTGAAGGCTCAGGTAGTACAAGGGACCTAAAGCAGAGCCATTAGTATTTTAATGTTTCAACTACATGTGGGATCTGACTCAGGATTTTTGAACCTTTGATGTTACTGATGCTGCATAATACTGTAACAGAGCAAGTAAGAGATGCATGTCATTCTACCTCAGGACAGACCAAACAGGTTGTTTTTCCTGAGGCAAAACTGCCCTTAGCATCAAGGCTGTGTTTGTGGGGCACAACCAAGCTTGTGAAGTGACAGACTTGGGAAATACCTTGAGTTTTTTGTGCTGAGGAATACATCTTGTGATGCAGAACATTTTCATTTTAAGTTGCACTTCCCTGATGTTGTAACTGATCATGTTTTCCTTAGATCCCCCATCCCCTGTAAGAAAACCAGGCAGGCCACATGGGCACTGGACTTACCAATGCTACTGCACTCCATTGTGTGGTTGTTAGCTTCCAACCCATCAGGGCACTTTTCAAGGCACTTTCCACTGTATAAGTAAAACCCACTTTTACACTTTGTGCAGAAGTTTCTGGTGAAGCAGGTATCACAGTCAGCTTTACATTCTGAAATGCAAACAGTAAACAACAATGTTGTTGCTCTTTGCCATTAAATGCCACGGGCATTCTCACATATAGCAGAACCACACAATCCTAGCAGTGTCAAACGATCTTCAAAGGAAGCAAATTCTATTTAGATCTTCATGACCTGCACACACGGTGAGGCCAGCCACGAGTGACCTTGGCATGGGTGAGGATTTAATAAGAATGGCCTGATGCCAAACAGCCTCACACTGCTTATCTTCTTGGAGAACTATCCAAAAGGCAGACAGAGCAGAGCACATCAGAATAACAATATACTACTTCTGCCCTACACTGACACAACATAGGTACTAATTAACCCTACAGGGCACAAGTACCGGCTCAGCTTCTCGCTATCTATCTCCATTCATACAGGAGAGATAAAAATGTGCCAAAATTTATAATCTGCTTAAGACTGTTTTGAATCAATTTATCTTTATTTACTTATTTGTTTTTTTTAATGGCTCTCTGATGTTCAATCAGATATCCTGTAGTGTTTCATGTATTCTCTATATGACTACCCAAATTGGCATGACTGATATATTTCCCAGTTCTCAGAAATTTTTAAAAGAAATGCATAAAAACTTATGTATGATACAGTTCATGTCTGATATGCAAGGCCACACACTGCTAAAAAGTGAGCAAATACTTCACAGTGTCAAGTTACTCTGTAAGACTTTACTCTTGGGTCCATTCATTAAATAACTTTTATTACCAGGTAAAAACTGGGAGAGTTTCTTGGCCGTCGCTCTTATGTTTTTATATCACCTGTGGGATTAAAAACAGTGAATTCAACAACAAAAAGAGGAGTAGGGAGGACATTGCGATCTTTTCCAGTTCATTTATGGCTCAAAATCCATAGTGGGGTCAAAATGTTGCCTGAGCGGTAAAGAACAGAGTTGGCTTCTTTGTCCCCCAGCCCAGAGGCATCATGAATTGGTAACTTCCCCCAAATCAGGCTGAAACCTGGCCAGTTTCTACAGGCATTTAGAGGACTGCACTGCATGTGAGACAAGCTATAAAGACACCAGGGCAAACCACATCTCCAAAGAATGCCACCTGCCGTCTTCTCTCCTTGTCTCAGGGGTCAGGTGGGTAAGGGCAGTGGGTCAAATGGCTCCAGCCACTGAGATTCAGCATTCCTCAGTCCCTGCTCAT
>NW_008683580.1:0-14039 GCF_000695815.1 Acanthisitta chloris | reverse complement strand
GCCTGGTGCCCACCAGCTCTTCCTTTTCACATGGGGATGTAGAGGAAGAGGCCGTCACCTGAGTCCTAGGAAGGTCATTCATGCAGAGCCGGAATCCCTGAGCTTTAGGTCATTTTGTGATCTTTCACCTTAACTTCTTGCTTGGGTTAATATTTACTGCACTACTATAAAGAACTGAACAAATAAAGACACGGTCTGTCCATCTGATTCTCTGTTGACTTGACTCCTAAGGGGACACAGCATTCAAGAGAGAACAAACAAATCCATGCGCTTCCCCTTTCCCCAGCACTTACTTGCACACTTATTAATGTCGGGATACCGTGTCCCATAGTATCCACTTGGACATGAGGAAAGACATACTCCGATCTGTTTCATGCCAATCCTCTCCAGAACAAAAAAGAGCCTGGGCTTACATGACAGGCATCCATTGTAGTCAGAACATGTAGCACACCCTCCTTGGCAACCCTGGCTCACGTTAGGATGCACTGAGAAGACAAGCATTAAGAAAAACAAACTGTGAGAGAACAAGACATTAGACAAGACCATGAAATAATAGTTTCTCTGTACTTGGAAGGGTGGACCATTCATCTCTCTGACAGCTCTCTAAGATTGCTTCATTTTTTCTTGTGTCTCTTATGACTTAACTTTTCACTTCAAAATTGTTTCATCCGCATACAAATGAGAAGCTCAGTTGGCATGTGCATGTGTTGCAGAAATAGCTAACAGCACATGATATTTGAAATAGATTGTATGGAACAGCAGCATCCTAGAGAATATTATTTTTCTCCTCCTTATTTTCAGTGGCTTTTCTGCTTTGTATGCACTTGGCTCAGCAGATAAATACATGCTTACTTATCCTTGCTTTTCCTAGCTGGATGATTAAAAATCAATCTAGTATATAATTTCCTTCATTGACTAAATGCCATTTGATTGAGTTCTGCTGTGCAGGAATATGCCCTTTTAAGATCTGATGATAATTTGCCTTATTAAAAAACACAGGAGACCCATCCTTCTCACCCTCCTTCTTTCTCTGGAATGTTCTCTCTGGCATGTTTTTAATCTCTAACAATTACAACCTGATGTTTAGACTTAACTGTGGCATTTACCCTGCTCCAGTCCCAGCATGGAGCATAGGTAGGATTATATTGCCTTTCAATTGAATTGTTCTAATTCTTCAGACAAGGAAAAGAAAACTTACTACATTCACTGTTTCGCTTATTTAGGGTCTTGGGGATAGCAGAAAAGAGGATGCTGTCGCGGGCTACCTTTTAGGTAGCAGACATTAATCAGTGTATTACTTCTCAGTGGTAGAAAATAAAGTTTTACTTCTTCCTGTACTTCAGAAGTTATTACCAACTTTTAATTCCTTCTTGCTTGCTTTCTTAAATAAATTGGAACTAAAAAATAATTAAGGATCACACAGGTCCAGCTCCAGACCCTGTGTCCCCTCTTTTTTGGCCTTGTCTTGTATGATAAAAACAGGCATTTTTCTAAGTTGTAAGCTTTCATCTCTCAGCCTGAGACATCTGGTTATATATCATATACAGGAGAAATAGAGTCCTCATTTACATTTATAAATTGTATTTGTACATACTATTGGCTTCTTGTGCTGCCTTCTTAGGCCAGTGAAAATTTTATAAGCATGCAGGTGTCATGCTTTGATTGACTATTTTAGTGCTTTGATTTTATTTTGGTCTGCACACACTGCTAAATAGCTTGCATAAACAATTAAATTGCTTTCGGCCACTCCCTTCTGTGGATCCTTCTTGGAGGGAGACCAGAAGTCCATATGAATCCATGGCTTACATGTTGAGAGCCACCACTGTCTGCTGCTCAGCAGGGTTTTCCTGGCAGGGAAGTTCAGGAACATCTCTGTACTTTGTTCACTTACACTCTTGGCAGAAAAGACATGTCCCATGAATGGGAAAAGCACTCCTCTATGCTATGAGGTTTCGATGACAAGTCCTGCAATCTGAGGAACCTCAAGGGGAATTCAGGTTCATTTTTCCTCTTTCATTAATAGAATGAGGAATGAGAATTATTTCAGTAGGAATGAACATTTAGGAAAAATGCAAACTTTGGCCCTGCTGTGCACAAACAATTTCAGTGAGAATATAAGAACCCAATTCTCTGTGTGCCCCGAGGAACTAATTTTGTAGCACAACCTGGAGGAAAGTGGTTTTAGCACTAGGATACAGCACTACTATGAGAATAAATGGCATTCTGCGTAGTGCGAAGTTGCAACCCCAATTCAGTTATCAGACTTGCTTTAACTTGACTGTCAAAATACTGATTACTCAAAAACGTTTTTTTTTCAAAAAATATTCCAAAGGTATGGAGCTTATTGATTTTGAAATTAAGAGCCTGAAAAATCATTTTTCTTTTTAAAGTTAAGTGAATGTAAATATCTTTGTCTCTCTCTCTCTCTCCTCTGTCTTGAGGCTCTTGCATGAAACTACTTTCAAAGGCAGACACAGTAATGTGATCTAAGAGGCTGACATTATTTAAAAACTATCTGTGACTTTCCTTCATTAAGTCTGACAGTTGGATGAAAAAGCAGCTGAAGTACAAAATATTTGTCATCAAAGCTGCTATATAAAATATGGATGATCACTTTTGATGGGAAACATATTATGTGTGAGCACCTGTGACATGTCATTATGCATAGATTCTCTTGACAGAGAAAACATTATGTGCAACTGCTCTGAGGTCAAGCTGTGTGTGTGAGACAGGCGATACTTTATTATCGAAATATGATAATTCTCTATAGCTAAGATCCACTACATGGCCAATTTCCATTTCCCCTCCAACTCCAGAAGTATAAAGTATAAAACAAAATGTACTCCTAGCCATTTTCACAATTTCTTCATCCTTTCATGCATTCCAGATACATCTCATACAAACAACACAGCAAAAAATGAAATCCTGTAGTTCCAAATGGATAATCTTATTGCTAGTGTTATGAAGCAAGGAATAAGTTAAAATATGCAAGTCAAGCTCCATTTTAATGTTGATTTCATATCATGTTATAACTAAATGTATGAAGTAAAATAAACTCCTGTTCTTGGAAATTCTTAGAGCAAAAGTCTCATTGAAAAGTCAGATTTAACATTTTAAATGAAGGGGGTTTTTTGTCTTAAAAGCTATTAAAGGGATGCTTTTTTTTGATTGTCTCCTACTGTGCCTTGCATTTCTTTGAGCCCTGTATCTGTGTAATTAAAAAGTCTCTTGCTGCACTTGTGCTGAATTCTAGGTAGACCCTTATTCTGGTTCAGGCAAGAATCAAAGCAGGGACAGCTGTGTTCTCCAGAAGTTGCCACTATTTGAAAGCGCAGCACTGGGCTTTGTCATTGAACCTGGGAGCTAATAAATTGTGGAGCAAGTATATTTGTGTCTAGAAGATTAGATAGCATGTTTAAAAGAAGGTATCTCCAAGCTCCAGCTGAAGATCTCATTCTTGTTACCTCTCAGCCTCCTGTCTCTCGTTCAGATGGATGCTTGCCTGATCCTTGCAAAGTAGGAGCCAAGCCCTCCCCTCCTGCAGAGGCCAAGTGGGATTGAAGGGACTCCAGAAGGAACACAGCAAACAAACTCAGGCTCTGAAGTACCTTTCTTCCATAAAGAGGGAACTTATCACTTCTGGGTACAGAACTGGCCCTTCCTATTCCTCTCTCATTGCAGCGAAGTGTTGGTGCCTGGAGATCTCAAGTACTTCAGCAACTGCACACTGTAACCCCAAGGAAGCAAACAGAAGTTTTATCACTTTTTTTCCCCCACATCAGACACTGCTATCTCAGAGTTTAAGTGATGTGCCACAACAAGCCAGGAGCATAAACCCCATCTGGTGAAATCCAGCCACAGTACACCAGGTGTAAGCATCGCTTCAAATTTCTCTACTTAGGTCAGCAGTAGAAATGGGTAAGTAATGTGTAACCACTTTAAGAAATGCTTTGAAGTCTGCAGGTGAAAAAGCACTGGGAGAGTGCAGACCACTCCTGTTAGCCACAAGTTTTAGAAGTGGTAAAAGGGACAAAGAGAGGTGCAGTGTCTTGGCAGAGGGTGGCCCACTGTGGCCGTGTGGATTAGGCACTGGCAGGAGGTATGGACTGTAGCATTGCAAATAGGTCCAAGAAATGCACTTGCTAAATACTCTTGCTTGGAACCACTTGGTCTTTTGTGCAATCAAATATAAAAATATAAACAAAATATTTATAAAAAAATATAAAAAATTCTCCACAACCTTCAGAACTAACTTTGATGAGGATGAAGCATGGGCTGTAGAGATGACCCTACCAGCCATCAAGCACTCTGCCCTTTTGTATTCAAACACTCTTTGAGCAAAGTGAAATTGTAGACTCTCAAGGATGGAAAATACAGCACAGCAATAGGCAAAGCAAGTAGTGGGAGTGCAGAAATGCACAGACAAGTTCTTTCTCATCTCTTACATAAGTGTGAGCCAGGAGTGGTACAAAGCATGTATGCGCAGTCTGGGAACAGGCTATAGGTCCAAAATCTACTCCTGCATTTTTCTTTTTATAAAACCTAAATAATGGATATTAGAGAATACCCTAAATTAACACTGAACTGCTCTCTTATCCTGTCTGGCTTTAAGCCCTTTTTGGTTCAGAGTCCTCTTTTTGTGCAAGCCATTTGTCCAGATATTAGTTTAAAGTCTCAATAGCAAATGAAATCACTAAGGATTTTCCCTTCTCAGAATGTTTTCCAAAGCCCTACTCTGGAAACAATGAGTTGTGGTCTCTCTGTTAAAAATAGAAAGTCGGGGATAAGGAGCTGAACTTCCAATGAATAGACGCTAGATTTTGACAGTATTCAGCAAATAAATTCTAATCCTTGCAATGACATTTTTCAATCAGTTTTACATTATACATAGATTAAAATTGATGGGATCCAAAAAAACCAAAAATGTGAAAATGCAGGAGGAATCCAGCTGTGCATATGTTCTGACAGCCAGCGGAAGAGCTCAGGGTAGATGAATATTCTTTGCTCATTTGCTGTAGCTGAGATGCACTGTCTCAGCATTGCTGTCCAAAGACAAGATGTCCATTTAGAGTTTTGCTCTTGAAATGGATGTACTAGGCAAATTAAATCCATCCCTGCTTGAGAACTTCTGCTACTCCTGGTTTCTTGGGCTTGTGCATTCTCACAGGAACTATTTTCACAGCAGAGCTGCTCTGGAATTCAGCCTCCCCAGCTGGGCTGCCCCTTGCCGTGAGACCCAGACTCAGCTTTACCCACCACGCAGCACCCACACAGAGACCAGCCCCTGTGGTAGTGGGGATTTGGGATGGGATATCCCATGCATTCTCATGCTGCTCGATTGCTCTGTGTGCTCTCCAGCATTCCTTTCTCTTTCTCTTGCCTAGTGAGAAGCAGCTGCCTGTGGCGGTGGCCTGAAAACAATACTTCATGTAAAGCAGAGCTACTCTTAATCATGTGGACCATCCTTTAGGCAAACACAAACAGCATTTGGCAGTCAGGTCTTCTAATGAGAAAGTCATTAAGGAATTCAGTTTGCAAACCACAGCGTATTTCCTCAGACTCTTTCTTGGACAGTGTTTCTCTGGGTAGAAATGTGTTAGAGGTGGGACAGACAATGGTGGGGCAAAAGTGCTGAGCCAACATGTAAGCAACTGGCAGTGTGGAGTGAGGACAAAACCCCGGAGCAGTGGGACAGCACCAGGAGAGCCAGTTCACATGGGTCTGATAAATTTGTATTATCACCACTAAATAGATCGCTAGCCTGGGCCAAGTGAAACCTGAGCTCAATCTTGCAGGCTAAACTCTGTTTGATCACTTGGCCTTGAATCACCTGCAGGAAGGCAAGGAACTTGGTGTGTCATGATGGGGCAGCAACTGGGCTCTGTGGGGAAGATAGACCCATACACGACAGTTGCTACATTGGATTGGACATAAGTTTTCTGGAATGCAACTGAACCAGTGGTGACAGCTGAGAAATGTGGACTCTCTGTCCAGCCTCCCTTGGATCTGAGGCAGCCACATAAGAAGCAAAGAGGGAAAATAAGTCTAAAAGCCAACTGTTAAAGGTTTAATGTCTTTTGTTTCTCTTTGTGATTAGTGCTTCACAAATACTTTCAGATTTCATTCTAAGAGGGTGGTAACTCCTCCAGAGATTTGCCTGACTTCAATTTTACTTCAGAACATTGCTGCCTTCTATGGTACAAAACACATAACAAAGACGATCCTAAAGTGTCCTCCTGTGTTCTGAAGGAGAAAGATCCATAAGGACTGAAAAAAGTTTCCCCAAACATCTGCCTGACTTGAAAGAATATTTTGCTTCTCAAGAGACACTTTACATATGAGGGAAAAGAAACCAACCTATTTTGTTCATCAAGTGTCAACAGTTCTAAAAAGCAACTGAAACATGAGTATGGGACTGTCCCACAGTCTCAGGGAGTATCCGTAACTGTTTTGTAGTGGTGTCTATGAGCAAGGAGGCCCTCAGCCCAAATGGCCAAGATCTCACTGGGGATTGCCTCATCATTATTAAACACATGTCTGGCACAGTTATCCAGAATATTAAGTGTACTGACTGCCAGAACACATTTCCCCTGAATTCAGTTAGAAAGAGCATCAACAGGCTGAAAAATCTCACCAGGGGTGCAGAGTTTTATGCATTCTCCTAGCATCTTCAGCACAACAGAAATCAGCCACAGCAACCACAAATGGCTCCTTGTCATTCCAGAGAGTTTTGTAAATAAACTGAAAAATTCTTTTCATGGAGAGAGAAGGGAAATTGACTTTTTTCCTTGTGTACTACAGAACACCACCAAAATTCAGGAATTCAGGAAGTTAAACCAGTATAGGAACCAAAGAGGATCCCTGAGACAAGATGCCTTAAGCACCCTGGTGGTGATGGTAAAGGTAGGACCAGGTCATGCAATACCTTCTCACATCAAGTTCTAAATCCTGTAACAACTACAGATCTTACTTTTAGAGTCAGTTGTAGTTGTTTCCAAACACCCAGCCTTCAAGACTATGCATTGTGAATTTTTTTCTAAAAATGTAAAATTCAATAACATTATCTCCTTCTTATTCTCTAGATAAAAACAGCTGTTATAGAAGGACAAGTATGTGATCTATAAAGAGTGGTAACCTAATGTATTAACCTAGTAATTGTATAATGAACATGTCATGACAGTTGTCAGACTCAGCTACCTGCAAACAAAACATCTGTGCTCAGATAAAAAATGGGCCATGAGTTTTGGAAAGAGATTATATTTGATGCACATATATTTAGACAGTATTTTAATAATCTCATCCTGCAAGATGCTGTCATGAAGATCCCCAGCTGACTTTACACTGCTCCTATGCATACAGAACTCTAAAAACAAAGTTGTCAACATCACTGTGACTCCCTTGACTCCCCAGTCTCTTCCCTACAAGAGATATGTACTTCTACCAAGTAAAAAAAACCAAGTGTATATTGTCCATGCTCATTCTTTGAAATATGCTGTCTTTCTACTTGATTTCCTTCTTGACGCTAGTGTTCCACGTGTTTCTAACAAAGCTCATTGATGCTCAGGTTGTCCTGGTGGCAGCAGAGCCTGTCCCCCACCCTGCCCCCTGTTTCCTTCTCCTGTTTTGTTTTCTTAACATACTGGAGACTTTTATTGTTGCATATTACACAGATGCTCATGTATTTCCAAGCTGTATAAGGATCACTCAGCTCATACTGTCAACATTACACAACTACAGTAGCATTTGCAAGTTTCTCATTTCCCACAGGGTCTTTTGAGACCAGAGTTTTTCTCTCAAAGTTTTGTTTCAGAAACCACAGAAAGAACAGCAGGATGTAACAGATTTTGCTTTCCATGCTGAGGACTAGGGAGAAGGGTTTAGGCAGCAAAAGCCTGTAATCCCATGTTGAAACTATGATTTTCTACTACCATGTTTACAGCGTTAAAAAATTAATAAGCCAGACAGCAAGCCAGCCCACTGCCTTGGCTGTGCTTAGATGTGCCTTTGGTCAATTACTTAATATCCTCTCAATTTAGTGTATTTTCCTAAGTGGAACTGATCAAAAGTCTGTACTGAATGAAATAATTTTTTTCTGTGCAACGATTAAATTCATACCATACTGAAGCTAACTGAAAGCCCAAAGTATGTTGTTTGCAGTGGAACTGTTCTGGACTGATGCCTGCAAACACTAAGACAGAACCTGTCTCTTTAAATTCAAGACCCACATTTGAACCCAGAGTATAGATACTAAGGAGCATCACAGTGCTGGAAGGTCTCTAAAAATTGTTTTCTACAATTTGTAACAAGGGGAAACTCTGATCTCAAATTTTCATGAAGGGAAAAGGCTAACTTCTTCAGTCTGACTGGACCATCTATCTGTCAGTGACACAAAATACTGTCCAAAATTCTAAGTTTAAATTAATGATTAAAATACTAGCCCTAGTGACTGCTTCTCTGCTGGAGAATGCATATGCACTCAACACTCAGCAAATGAGGATCCAGCTATTTTCACCTTTCCCTCATGTCTCTGGGACTCATGCTAGTCTGAAAGAAAAAGAAGTCAGAGTTTTTGAGCGCAAAACATGAACAGTATGATATGAAATCAAATTCAGCTCTAGTGGAAAACACAAGACACATCATCACCAGTCAGCTGGGACTCACTGGCAGAAGTCCTGGCCCACTAAAGTCAGTGGCAAAACTGCTGCAAAGAGACAGAGGTGAGGATTTCACTAATTGGTTAATTGACATTAGGGTAGTCCATGGTTCGGAGCAGTTATCTGATTTTTAGAGGGTTTCCTGAGAAACTGACTCAGTTCAACAGCCCCTTGCGCCTGGCTCTTCTTGTGAAGTAACTATGAATGGCATGTAGTTAGGGCTTGTTTCATCACCTCTTCTGTGCTCTGTCCTCCCTTTGAAGTCTGAGCCTTCCCCTCCCAACCAGCTTCACTGCCGCACACACTGACCCACATGAAAGAAATTTAGCGCTCACACCAAGCATCATTCACTTCCCTAAAACTGTAATACATCTGACATCACTGCAGTGATACACAGCAGGCAGTTTACAGTCAAGCTACAGCCATGCTACAAAGTATTTGTGCTGAATTATTGGGGTGCTGGTGATGAAATCAAGGCTATCATCCCTTTTGTGCTTAAGCAGGGATACAGTTCATTTTTTATGTGGTGTTATACCACCACTTCCCTGAGGATTTGCCTGCCAATCAGCTCAGTTGAGTGCAAGAGAAAATGAATTAAAATGAATTAAAACTGCTTGTTGCTTTTTTTAAAAAAAAAATTAATGTAACATCTGCAAAGTATGTTTGCTATCCCAAATCCAATTAACAGTATAATGCCAACACATCAAGCTTTCCAGATAGTTAAATTAATTGGAAGCTTATGCACAGGCTGTATTTGAAAAGAGAAGCTGCAGAGTACACAGGGCTGCACGAGGCTGTAGGTGACCGTTGCAGCCAGTGTCTGCACAGACCAAATGCCCTGTTGTCCCTTTGCTGCCACCTTGAGTAGAAGACACCCTTGGCAGCTGTTAGGTCACTGCAGGATGAAGCCAGAACCCTCGTTCACACCTTCACCCATGCTCTTCCTGGTTAAAAGGAGCCCCATGGCCACTGTGTCCCTTGCAACCTAAGCCTGAAAGCTGCCAGGCTGCTCCAGCCTCTTGAGAATGTCCTGGAGTGGATGTGCAGCAACTAGGAAATCAGTTTAACTGATTAAAGGTCTTCATGAGTGTTTTGCTGTGGTCCAGTGTCTGCCCATAAGGATCACACCTATGGGGGATGACAGGAATGCTATTTTACAAGGATGTTCGAAAGTGGGATTCATGCAAAACTTCCATACAATGCAAAAAATGGAATATTCTGCAAGAATTAAAATATAATCTTGTTCACTTTGCTGGGAATACTTGATTTCAGTTATGTGGAAAAAATTGACAAAATTATTTCAAAGCTTTTTAACAAAATATGTTTTTAAAGAGTGACATTCTAATGGATTTTTAGCCTGTCAATGTTTGTCAGAGTGGCTTTAACTTGAAATAATAATGGTAACATTGTAAATGTGATAAGGAATTATAAGGTATAGAATTTCAACATAAAAGAAAAATTCTACAGTAAAAAAAAATTAAACTGAGGCCACCTATTGACAATATCAGGTAAAGAAAAACAGACCCCCAAAGTTAGAGAATTGTATAGAAACCCAAGAATTGAATATCTAGAAAATTTAGGGTTAGTGTTATGAGTCTTATTAAACATTTTAGAGTATGAATTGTAAAGTCAAATGTTTTGAAGCCACTTCAATGTTTGTCTACAACAGAAATAAAATACGAAAAAAAGTCTTATTTGTCTTTAAAACCAGTTTAACCTAAACTTGGGACAAAAACTTTTGATAAGATTAATGTCTAGTGTATTAGTTATAAATTTCAAGGATGACTTTTTTATTTGTCTGATATATTATTTAATATTGATGATGCACATCGAAAGTGACATCTGATACTTTATGTGCACAGCTGAAGAAGTGGTCTTAAAAATACACTTTGGCTAAAGTCTTTCACTGGTAGGGGTCACATAATTTAGGCTGGATCACAGCAGCATCCTGAGGCTGCATGGTTAACCTTACACTGCACATGCAAGTACGAATTTGTGAGGTGTGTCTTCCTACCAAAGCTGCTGTACAAGGAAATGATCCATTTGCTGTTTTGTGGCCCGAGAGCTGCTTTTTCAGGTGTAAGATGCCTTAGCCAGCTTGCAAAATATCCTTGGCACTTTGCAACGTGCTCCGTTGAAGAACATTTTTCTAATTACAGTAATGAGGAGGAGAGGACTGCTCAGTTCTGTTTTGTCACACTATAACATAATTAAGTTAAGCTGATGCAGAATAAATGATAGAAATAGAACATATTACTGCAAATAGAACTGTCTAATATAAGTTATACCAACAATTAGTTAGGCTTCAGTGAAAACCAAACATCCCCTAGATATTAGAAAAACATGAAATCACAGCAGTTATTTTTAAAGCATCCAGTATGAGGAATATTTGGCAGCTCGACTGGTGGCTAAGGGCCTTTTTCTGCACCATGTTGGGCTGCCATGAGACAGGGCTTGGATATGAGATGACCACAACAACACCACTCAAAATGCCGGGCTGCTGCAGAAAAATTGTGCTAAAAAATGACACAAGCAGATGCCAAATTGGAATAAGTGAAAGGAAAGGCTGAACTGTACCCTAGTATGAAAACATCCTTCTTAACTAGTTCCTTGACCTCCTGGAGTTGCAAAAAGTAAGTCAAGCCATTTGCTGTCACAGAGGTAGCAAACTGCTACCCCAAGTGCCTCACAAGTATATGCTCCTGGTGACAGCCATCAAAATTGCACATGAAGAGACCCAATCCTGGGGTAGAGTGATGGACCCAGTTATCAACCTGTAATTTGTAGACCTCCAGAACTCACGTACAAATGAGGAAAAATCATTGCGGTGGTAGTAGTACCTCACCCCAAAGCAAATATATACACAATTGAGCACACATGAAAAAGAAGCAGTGTGGAAAAAAATAAAAGCTATAGGTGAACTTTCAACATCTAGTTACTTTGTCATTCCCTAACAGCATCACTGAGTTACGTGCTTTTGGAGAAATTTAGGGGTTCTTGGATTTGAAGGTTCATAAAGTTGCCTGGTTATGGTCCCTTTCTAGCATTGGAAAGTTAAAAATATTAACATTTTCAAACCCAGGGCCTCCAGTGAGACGAGTGATCTCCTGCTTCATTCCTATGTATATACCCTGATTTTCAGAATGCCTGTGGAAGATGCAGGTGGTCAGAGGTCTGAAAATGCAGCTATTTATTCAGGTGTCATTGCTGCTTTACTTCTAGAGCCAGACTTAGAAGTTTTGGCTTTGTCATCTTTGGGCTTCAATTTCTTCATCTGCAAAGGTGAAACGATACCTATCTTTTAGGATTGTTGAGGTGTTTAATTCATGGATGTTTACGATACGTCCTCGGCTTTGGCTGAAATTCCTGGCTCCTTTGCACATGCAAGCTTTCACAAGCGAGTCTGTTCCTGGCACTGCATTAAACCTTGCTTTATACAGGGTTCTCTCACATACATCCGGTTGTTACGGGCACAACTACTGAGTCATGGGTGCAAGTGTGGTAACAATTTATTGTAGTCCCTCGCACAATGTTTCCATGCACAGATTTCAAAGGCAGACTGAGACAAGTTGAGAAGCCAGTTCTTTTAACTTTCTGATTTCTGCTCTGTGACTGAAGAGATTAGATTATTGGAAAACATGCTATTAGCACTGGCTTGCAGCCAAAGGGTCTGCTATGCATTCTGCAAGGGGTGCTGTACTCGCTGTAAATTAAGGAAAAGAGCTGGGTAAGTTACTCCAGTGAGGAATGTTCCCTTTGGGAATTGTCCACAGCAAACGAGAGCTGTGGTTGGTGAGCAAAGAGCAACAGGGAGAAGAAAAATAACAAAAAAGGTCAGAAATTTCAGGGAAATAAAAGGCCCTTTTTCTCCTCTACACTGAGAACCATGTTAACAGGCTTTAATGTTTCTTGATCCCTTTTATGCTACTTTCTACCTACCCAGACTCAATTGGAAAAAAAAGAAACCAAACAATTACAATGTAAACCCAAGCTTAAATTCCTCCCCATTTGAAAAAGCACATCAGCTTATGGTTACCTTCACATATGTGTTACAGACCCCTTGACTTCAATTAGACTTAAATACCTGATTAAAATTAAGGACACATTCTTGAATAGAGGCTCTTGTGCTTGAAACAGACACATATCTTCCTGAAGCAGGTAAAAGCCTAACACTTGGCATACTAACATTGAAAAAAATGCCTCAAATTTCTCAGTCATTAACTAATTAAAAGTTTAAACTACTTTTAATTTTTTAACTTTTCAGTACTTTGAGGCAATTTTGTAATGGAGAAAATAAAACATCAAATATTTTCAACATAATGACCATATTTTCATGATGTTCCAGCTAGCAAATCCATTATCCTTTTCTCCTTTTTTTTAGAAGATTGAAAAAAATTATCTTCCCTAATTCTGCAGAGAAAAGCATAGCTATGAGAATTCAAAAGACTTATGAAAGTCTTCTGGTACTACTTTATTAACTTCTTAAAATTAATGTTAGTGCATTTCAAATCACTGCCACGATGTCTAGGAGTAAGATTCTTACAGTGCTTAGAGTCTGCAGCCCTGTTTCTTTGTTTCTCAGCAGGAGAACCAACACAGATGATAATTTCATTGCTTTTTTAATACAAAGATGTTCAAATTTCAGATTATTAAATAGTTTTTAAAGGGCTACTAAACTATATCCTCTCAGGAAGGCAAACAGATTGCTTTGATTTCAGTAAGAATCAAACCAGTGTCCTATAAAAGGAGAGACTTGATGCCTGTTCATTAAGCTCTAAAGTATCTTTCTCAGCTTAAGTCTGCTGTTTGCTGTGTAATACTTTCCATACCAGCATCATAGTAACACTCCATATGGAAAACAGCCAGTACCACAAAGGTGTTCTCGCAGAAAATTAAAAAGGTGTTCAAAGGGAAGCTAAGGGGAAAAGGAGGCCAAAAGATCAGGAAAAACGATTACAGAGTTTTTCATGTACATGGGAAAAAGAAAATAAGTATAATTGTTGCAAACTGTTGATTTCAACCATCCTTAAAAAACCCTGAGAAAATGATATAATCACATAGCAACAGCAGCAGGAACAATAAGGCTCCAGATACGTGTGCAATTCTGTGGGGCCTTTCACCCTGTGGTCCTCAAAGCACTTTGTAGCAGTCAGCTAAGATATAGCTTCATGATGTTAAGTAAATGGTTTAGGTGTCATATTACCTTTCCCTTAGGTGACTGCAGCAGCTCTTTAACAGCACATGTTTGGAGAAGAATGGGAATGCATGACCTGTTTGATGGCTGCTATAAACAGTCTGAACCGAGACACTTGGGTAACCTCTAGGGTTCAAACCATGGTTTACCAGCAATCCAACTTGATTGCTATCAGCCTTATTCTGCTTTAT
>NW_008683579.1:683-968 GCF_000695815.1 Acanthisitta chloris | reverse complement strand
CCCCGAGCCCCCTCCCCACCTTGGTGACTCCGTTCTCCTTGCAGACGTGCACGGTGCTGTAGGTGTACTTGGCCTCGATGAAGTCCTTGCTGTAGGTGACGTTGGGGCTCTCCACAAGGAATGGCTCTGCCATTGTTCCTGGAGTTCCTAGAATAGGAGGAAATGGGTGGCAGCATCACTGGCCTGGCATGCTGGGCCACCCCCCAACCTCGGCCCACCCTCCCTGCTGGGATGGGGACTCTTGGCTCCCTGCCCTGTGACATGCCAGGGTGGTGGTGGCACTAG
>NW_008683579.1:0-592 GCF_000695815.1 Acanthisitta chloris | reverse complement strand
GAGGGATTCCCCCTCCCCCAGGATCTCACAGAGCTCCCAGAGAGCCAAGGGGTCTCCATCCTGCTCAGCTGTTCCTGCTGTCCCCTCGCTGGGGGTGGCAGGGGGCACAGGAGGGATGGGGCACTAGGGATGCTCCCAAGGTGGTCCTGCACCCCTGGGAGTCAGGGGGTGAAGGGGACATGGGGACCAAGGCTGTGCTCACTCCCTGGGGGTGACAGAGGGTGCTCCCAGGAGATGTGGGGACAGGGGATGTCCCTGCACCATAGGGTGGCACAGGGGACATGGGGACCAGGGCTGTCCCTGCCCCCAAGGGTGGCAGAAGGGACAGGGGCTGTCCCAGGATGGCAGAATGGACATGAGGACCAGGGCTGTCCCTGCTCCCAGGGACGGCAGAGGGGACAGGGTGTGTCCTAGCACTCTGGGATGGCACAGGGGACACGGGGACGAGGGTGGAGGTGACACAGGTCCAGCACTGTCCCCGTTCCCGGCAGTGACAAACCCTCCCCCCGACGCTCCGCGGGTACTCACCGGGACGGCCGAGCCGGAGCCGGCGGGGCCGGGGCTGTGGCGGGGCCCCGTGCGCCCGGCGCGG
>NW_008683578.1:35602-36952 GCF_000695815.1 Acanthisitta chloris | reverse complement strand
GTGTCCATTTTCTGTGCAGCATCTCAGCTCTGTTCTTCCTCCTTCACCCCGTTCCCACACTTTCCTCCTCCCTTTCTGTTTCGCATATGTAAAGTGCTGCGTTCTCTGGACCCTGCAGCTCCTCTGTGTCCCCAAAGTCCAGCCATGCAGTTGCTCCAACCAGTGTTGCTGTTCCTGGCCTTTTGATTCCTTTAATCCCATTATTCCTACTCTTGTGTGACTCCTGTTTGGCCTTGTCCCAGTCTGGTCTGGATGACCCTCTTGGTTTTTTGTGTTTGTTTGTTTTAGAGTTTTTTGTTTGTTCATTGATTTTTTTATTTTTTTTTTAAATATCATTCTCCTTTCTGCAATCGCCTGCTTTATGATCCTTCCCTCCTCAGATTCCTGGGATTCCTGCAAGCCATTGGCATCCCCTCTATGTGCTTTATTCAGCCCTTTGGGTTTGCAGCCCTGGGTAGTTTTTTTCTTTTTTATTAACCATGTGCTGGAGCCACACTCAAGTAACTTTTCTCTTATTTGAGGTAACAAAGAGCAAAACTCCATATGATTCTCTCTGCCTGAGTCCTGTCCATGTGTGACACAGGTGTGTGTTCCTGTGGGACACCAGAGCATTCCTGAGACTCCCTGTCCACCCCAGGGCTGCATTTGGGCTCACACACACATCAGACAGGAGCTGGTATTGCTCAGGCTCCAGGCTCATTCATAGAATGATTTTTGCCTGGTCTGATGCCAGCAGAGAGCTTGCTTAGTGGAGAAAACCAAATTTGGGAGCTAACTACTTCTAAAAGTGAGTTTAAGGTAGACGTTTGGCCATTTTTACTGTGGAAAACCTGAGTTAAAGGAGTTTTGCTGCCAAAGAGTATTGGACTTCCCTGGGCCCTGGTAGAAATCCCTGGAGTATGGTTTGAGAGGTGCTTATATGGTTCCAGGCACCAACAGTCCTCTTGCACACTTCATTTGGTTTTAGATCTCAAGTTTTATGGCAAGGTCTGTCCCTTTGAGGTATTGAAAGCTTCATTTAGAAAGGCACAAGCTCAGGACAGGCTCTAAAAGAACATTTCAAAACTCCTTACAGATAAAAGTTTGGTGTAAGGCAACCAGGACAATTACTGTGTTCAGTGACACTTTCCCTGTCTCAGAAACCAAATTTCTAGTACTTTCAACCCCCAAACCTGAAGCTTCAGCCCCTGTAGTTGTTAGATCCAAGCACAGGGATGTGGTGGTGATGCTGTCCCTGTGCTTGGCAGCACCCAGAGCACAAGACACTGCAGGTTTTCCAAGTGGAAATCACCTCACTTGGCAGATGAGGAAGCTTTCAGGCAATGATTCCCTATGCTGTATACCTTTCAG
>NW_008683578.1:31577-35559 GCF_000695815.1 Acanthisitta chloris | reverse complement strand
GGGGGTTGTTTGTTTGTTTTATTTCTCTTCAGTGAGCTTTTAAAACAAATCCCAAACTTCATTTACAGGCTGCGTGGAAACGTGGAGCAGGATCTGAGAAACAAGAATGGATTACCGCGATTGGAGTCCTCAGAATCCACAGACTCAGGTATGGCTTCCCCAATTCGGAAATAATTATTAACAGCGGAAAGAAATGTATTTTTACACAGCTTCTGAGGTTTCGGTAGAGAACTGCCTGCAATCCCTGCATTCCTTCTCCTTGTGTTTTTGGAAGGAGGGAGGCACAAACCATCCCTCAGCAAACCTCTGCAGCTCCTGCTTTGGGTTGTGGGTGGGTTTTTTTTTTTTGCTTGAATTCTGCCAGAGACTGTTAGCAGAGCTAACACAGGGAAAACTGGTTCTGTCCCCACAGGGGACTCCACAGCTGGATTTTCCTTTTTTTTTTTTTTTTTCCTGAGAAAGGTGTGCCTGACCTGTTGTGCTCCAGTGTGACTGTTGTTATCTGATTGCCTTGATGTGCTGCTCTGGCCAAGGTGATAGGCAGCACCATATCAGAGGTGAATCAGCCTTTGGCAACAGCTTGAGAGGAAGGGAAAGCTGCTTCAGATATCCCAAGATAGGTTCCCTGGTGAATGGGATTCCCACCATTCCCTGGGCCAGGGTGACTTGTGGATGGTGGGGCTGTGGTGTGGAAAACAGGGAGATGGTATTGCATCCCTCACTGTTGGGATCTCAGCTCTGACAGGATCTCTTGGAGCTTGTGCCCTTTGCAGGGTGATAACTGCTGGAAGTGAGTCCTCAGCCATCTGTTCCCCCTCTTTAAACCCGAACTGTGCCAACCTGCCCAAATCAAGGCGTGTGAGTGGGTTGGGCTTCTGGTGTTCTTTTGTTAGCAAGAGCTGATTGTTTGCCTGGAACACCTTAGTTCTGACACTTACCTAGAAGGATTTGGGTTTTTTTCAGATGTTTTATCCATGAAAATGAGAAGCTCTTACCCCATAACTTGTAGAACCAGGGAAACTTCTGGTGCTTCACTGGTCCAGCCCAGTGAGGGAAATCAGTGTCTCCACCTGAATTGATCCCCACTTGAAAGGCCCTTTCAGCCTTGAACAGATCTTTATGAACCGCTAAAACACAAGCACAGCTCACAAACCACAGTGCAGGACAGCAACCAACCTTGCTAAATCCTCACTTCCCACAGCTTCTTAGGAGTTTGTGTTTGAGGAATTTTGTGTTTGTCTGTGCTTCAGTGCGGTGGAGTTGCAATGTTTCACCTGCTTTGTGCTTGTGAAGTACTTGCTGTTACTTCCAGTACATTAAGAAGGGCCTTTTGTCTACTTATTCTTTAGAATGAACCCAAAATTTCTTCCTAGGAAGGAATAAACATGGCTCAAAACAACCATCCCTAAGTGACTAAATTGTTTGTTAAGGTGCGTGTGAGAGAATAAGCCAAGAGTATTCCATGCTGTGTGGCAACACTCTGTTCCATGTGACAGTCTAGGCAGGCCTGGGGGTGCTTCCTTAATTCTTCCTATTTTTCCAAGCACTAACACTTGCTTATCCATGGCCAAATCCAGTGGTACAGAGTGTTTGTAACCCTTCTACCCTGAGGTGAGGCTGCAGATGGGATCCACATGAGTTTCCTGGGTCTTTCTGTGGAAGTCTGTAGCAGTGTCCAATAATCCATGGTTCCTGGAGACTAATCAGTAGGAAACTTGTCTCTCCTCTGCAGGTTTTGCTGTGGATTCTCCCAATCTTGTGACCTCAACTGACTCTGTGGAAGACATGTATGTACCCACATCTTAAACCTGACTTGTTCCACATGGCACTATAAAGAAACATGAGCTAATGAGGCTTGATGGGGCTTTTACTTTGTTGGCACGTGTACAGTGAGCTCTTCTCTACTGAACTTCTCTATGTGCTCCACAGCTGGAGATGCTGGGATTGGTCCTGCCTGTGTCCCAGAGCACTTTGCTGTTGGCTCTCAGGGTGTTGTACCGACCACATGTCATTGGCACCTTACCAGGAGCCTGAGGCTGCACCAAGTTGCATCCAAATTGCAGTTTTGTACACTTGATTTGTTCTTCTCTGTGCCTTACCTGATGCCAAGAATCCCAGAATCCTTAGGTTGGAAAAGACCTCCAAGATCGAGTCCAGCCTTTGACCAATCGCCACATTGTTAACTAGAACTGATGCCAAGAATTGCTTTGACCTTTGAATTTGATTATTTATTTCCCCCTAATCTTCTGTCCCCAGGGTTGGGGACAGATGCCTTTGCTCCCTGATTTGCTGAGCTTTTTCTCCTTCAGCCTTAATTGTTGTCTGAACAATACTGGAAAGAATTTTAGGAAAGGAGGGGAGAAGAAGTCTTTGAGTGTTTCAAACATTAACCTTTTGGGAAAGAGAAGTGGCATCAAGAAGCAGCTTGCCCAGAGCAGCTGTGGCTGTCCCATCCCTGGGAGTGTTCCAGGCCAGGTTGGATGGGGCTTGGAGCAACCTGGGCTAGTGGAAGATGTCCCTGCCCATGGCAAGGAGTGGGACAGGCTGATCTTTGGTCCCTTCCAACGTAAACCTTTCTGGGATTCTGTGCTTAGCATAACACTTCATGGCTTGAACGTGGTTGATTTTTTTGGAGCAGCTGTGGCTGTCCCATCCCTGGGAGTGTTCCAGGCCAGGTTGGATGGGGCTTGGAGCAACCTGGGCTAGTGGAAGATGTCCCTGCCCATGGCAAGGAGTGGGACAGGCTGATCTTTGGTCCCTTCCAACGTAAACCTTTCTGGGATTCTGTGCTTAGCATAACACTTCATGGCTTGAACGTGGTTGATTTTTTTGTTGTTTTTGTTGTTTTTTTTTTTTTTTGTTTTTTTTTGTTTTTTTTTTTTTTGTTGCTGACTGTGGGACATCTCTCTTGCTTTTAGGTTTGAGAAAGAAATTCTCAAATCCAGCAGACTGAAGTAAGTATAATTCTATTTTAACTTCTTTCTCTGTGACTGTTGTAGTTTATGGAGCTTAGGGGGTGGAGCTTTATTCATGTCACCTGCTTTTTAAAACCAATGTTGAAGTAAATCTTGTTTCTTTCGCGTTGCAGCCTTCGAATTTCTTTCAGGAGAATACATTCCCTGCCAGTAAGTGAGAGTGGTATTGATGCTCTATAAATATTAAAGGACTTATCATGGGGGTTTTTTGTTGAATACATTCCCTAACTTGTTAATTTTCTGGCTTTAAGACCAGCTGCTGATGTACTTAATGCAGCCTGTCAGAACTGCAGCTTGTAAATTCCAGATCTCACTTAAGTTACTGTGAAATTTGCATGATACTACTCTGTCACTGCTGCATTGAAGCATTTTGGTACCTGTGCTGAGGTGTCAGCATAACACTGCTGCACAGAGTTTGCAGTCAGACTTTAAAGCCTTTATTAACCCTTTTTTTGTGCTCAAAATGTGCTTGTGCCAGGCCCATTGCACTTTATTGACCTGGCACTGTTTGTGGTCCTTGTAGCAAAGCCTGTTGGGAACTAGCCCTGCCCTGAAGAGAAGTAATTCTGATTGTCTGGATGATGGTTTTCAGACATTGAATCAAGATGAATGCAAGGAAAATGTAAGTGATGAGAGATTAATAAAAAGGCTGTGCAGCTCTACCTTCTGCCACTGACTGACTCCTTGGCTGTGACATGGGAAAATGTCTATTTGCTCTGCTGCGAATAGATGTCTATTTACTCACTCTATCTCTTCCCACTGCTGCCGTGGGGAACCCTGATTCCTCAAGGAATCAGTGTCCCTTGGCCTGCCCTGGCTGCTGGGAATCCTGTCCATGGGGCTGTGACAGGTGTGCAGGAGAACAGGTGTGAGGCACCTGCCTTCAAAGATGATTTTTTTCTGCAGAGCTGAGTGACAGAAGTAGAAAAGCCTTAATCCTCTCAGTGATGTCAAGAGCATAAGTGTTGGATTATGTTACATGAAACACTCTTGTAGCATCTTTAATT